>NC_142937.1:73582475-73602258 GCF_046866305.1 Octopus bimaculoides | reverse complement strand
ATATTATAGTTATACATACATATATAGTATATATATACATACACATATATATATATATATACATACATATATATATATATATACATACATATATATATATATATACATACATATATATATATATATACATACATATATATATATATATATACATACATATATATATATATATACATACATATATATATATATATACATACATATATATATATATATACATACATATATATATATATATATATATATATATATATATATACATACATATATATATATAATACATGCATATAAATATATATATATATATACATATACATACATATATATATATACATGCATATACATACATATATATATATACATGCATATACATACATATATATATATATACATGCATATACATACATATATATATATATATACATGCATATAAATATATAAATATATATATGCCCACGTCTCTATCAGATCATAACATTATAGAATTAACTATGTATGGTCCTAGACAACCTACTGACACCCACCCCACCAGGAGGACTCAAGCAATATCCAACCTGAATTTCCACAGGGCGGACTGGAAGTCAATTCGCAGAGAGATTCGAAATCAAAACTGGCATGACAGCCTTTCTATACAAGACAATGACCTCAAACTAAGTCATTTTATGTCAACCATACAAGACATATGCACCAAATCCGTGCCATATAGAAAGACCAGCAAACATGCCAATAGAATTCCTAGAGACAGGAAAATCCTTATGAGACACAGAACAAAGGTCTCAAACCAGTTAAATAGAGAACTGGAGGATAGGAAAAGGGCTAAATTAAAACTAACACTATTAGAAATAGAAAACAAAATTAAACTCTCCCATGAAAAGGAGAGAGCAGAGAAGGAGAAGAGAGCAGTAGAAAGCATAAAAACAAACCCCAAGGCTTTCTATTGATTTGCAAAGGAGACTGCTACGGTACAGTATAAGATAGGACCCCTATTCCTGCCTAATGGCTCACTGACTGCAGATCCCACATGGATAAGTGAAGTGCTCAGTACACAATTCAAGAGTGTCTTCACTTCTCCTCTGAGTCACATGCAGATAAAGAACCCAGCTGATTTCTTTGACAATAGCACTCAGCAGAAAAAGACTGCACCCATTACCTACATCGACATTGAAGAGGAAGATGTGATAGCTGCCATAAATGAAATGAGCTCAAATTCGGCAACTGGCCCCGATGGTTTCCCAGCTGTCCTCTTAAAGTCGTGTAAACAAGAACTAGCAGGACCACTCCGGATACTCTTCCAGAGTTTCCTTGCAAATGGTAAACTTCCCAAAAAGCTGAAGGGAGGCACCATATGTCCTATCCATAAAGGTGGAAGCAGAGCAGAGGCTGGGAACTACAGGCCCATCTCTCTGACTTCACATATTCGCAAAGTCATGGAACGAATTGTCAGAAGGAGATTGATTGCGTTCCTAGAAGAAAATGACTTGCTGAATGAGACCCAGCATGGTTTCTGTCCAGGTAGAAGCTGCCTCACGCAGCTCTTGCAGCATTATGACTGGGTCCTGAAGCAGCTACTTGACTATTCAAATGTTGATGTGATATATCTCGACTTTGCAAAAGCCTTTGACAAAGTTGATTATTGCTTGATGTGTCACAAGCTGCGAAACCTTGGCATAGCTGGTAAATTAGGAGAGTGGCTGCATGACTTCCTGAATGGTAGAAGTCAGACAGTTGCAGCCAATGGAGAACTATCTAGGGAAACACAAATATTGAGCGGTGTTCCACAAGGAACTGTTCTGGGGCCACTACTGTTCATAGTGGCCCTTCTGGACATGCCCACGATCACTCGGAGAGCCACTGTCACTAGCTATGCTGATGACACAAAGATATCTCAGGCAATAAAGAATCCTGATGATATTGTAAGCCTGCAGAATGACCTAAATGCAATATATGAGTGGGCAGAGCAAAATAATATGCAGTTCAATGCAAAAAAATTTCAAGTACTGCGCTACAAGACCACAAGCACCTCCCAACTGGCATACACAGGGCCTGGAGGTACTGCAATCCCAGAACCACAAACAGTAAGAGATCTGGGCATCAACATGTGTAGTGATGCATCATTTCACATGCACATTGTCAAGTTGACAGCAAAGTGCAGACAACTGGCAGGGTGGATACTGAGGACATTCCGTACAAGGGATCAAAAAGTCATGTTGACTCTGTGGAAGACATTTGTTCTGAGCCGCCTAGACTATTGCTCTCAGTTGTGGTCACCACACAGTGTTAAGCGGACAGCAGAACTCGAGGCAATTCAGCGGCACTGTACAAAAAAGACCGCCACAGTCCAACAGATGAACTACAGGGAGTGACTGAAGGCACTAGGTCTCTACTCCCTGGAGCGCAGACGGGAGAGATATGTAATAATATACATATGGAAAATACTGGAAGGACTGGTGCCAAACTTTGGTATCAAGTACTACAGGAATGCCCGCACGGGTCGCCACTGCATGGTGCCAAAGGTACCGTCCACTGCATCTCACATAAGAACGAGATACTGCAGCAGCCTCTGTTTCAGAGGACCTCAGCTCTTCAATGCCCTGCCAAAACATTTGAGAGACATCCAAGACATGGATGCGGAGGTCTTCAAGACAAAACTTGACACTTTCCTCTCCACGATACCAGACGAACCAATGGCTTGTAATGAGACGCAGTTTAGGGCAGCTGTGTCAAATTCTCTTATACACCAGATGTGCCATCAAAACTCTTGATTGGACCATGTCAGGTGGGGGAGAAGAGCCATGCAAGGAACGTGAAAATCACGGTGGTGCACCAGCATGACCGCAGCCACTTGGCTGAAACACAAAAAAAAAAAAATTTAAAAAACAAAATAAAATAAAATATGTATATATATATATATATATATATACGTATATATATATATATATATATGTATACGTATATATATATATATATATATGTATACGTATATGTATGAATATATATGTATGTATATATACATATATATATATATATATATGTATGTATATGAATATATATGTATTTATCTGTGTGTATGTGTGTGTGTGTGTGTGCTTATCAATATATGAATAATTATGTACACATATCTATCTATCTATCTATCTATATACATATATATATATATATATATATATATTTATGTATGTATAATTCAGTTAGAGGTTATGTTAGCCTCATGAAGGGGTGGTGTCATCCAAGGAAATACTGATTCAATGCCTAATATTTTGGGAGGAATTGATTTCCTTAAAATAATAGGTATGTATATAAACTGTAGTTTATA
The DNA here is from genome assembly GCF_046866305.1 of Octopus bimaculoides. Taxonomy (NCBI): domain Eukaryota; kingdom Metazoa; phylum Mollusca; class Cephalopoda; order Octopoda; family Octopodidae; genus Octopus; species Octopus bimaculoides. The sequence continues at coordinate 73,598,945 of NC_142937.1, read as the reverse complement.
TTCATATATTGTTCATTTATATATCTATATATATGTATATTTCTATTTTACAATGTATTTCTCTCGCAATCTCTCTCTCTTTCTATGTGTGTGTGTATGTGTGTATACACACATACATGCACGCTCACACACACAAACACACACATTCACACACAACACTATATCAATCTCTGTAGACTTCCACTAAAGATCTGTTTGAAAGCAACTTTGTTTTAAAACAAAAATTATAAACAAAACAAATAACACACACACACACACACACGCATCACACACTATAATGATAATAATAATAATAATAATAATAATAATAATAATAATAATCACAACAACAATAATAATAACAGCAATATTGACACATAAAAAATAGCAAAACCAAATAAATACAACATTAAAAATAATCACATTGAAAGTGGATTAATTCTTTGGAGTGAGTGTCATATGAAGCTTAATCCCTGTCTTCACTTAATCCACATGACATAACCATTTTCAAGAGACATTCCATTCGGACATAAGAAATGATTACTATGGAATGACAAACCATTCCTGTTGCTTAGATATTGTTGCATGTCTTTGAGTCAAAAATACCCGATATTGTTTGTTTTAAGCCTTTTAACAGATTACAACAAATTAACAAGTCCTCAGATAAGGATAGATAAATATAAGAAAATAAACAATAAAACTATATGTTAAATAAACTGGAGGGATATATATAAGAATGCTACTATCTTTATTCTATCAGAGACTCTTTCAAGAATTTACCTCCAGTTTATTTAACAGATATATATATATATATATACTAGCTGGTGTACTTGCTAATTCCCGAGGGTAAAGATGTTCTATTGAAATGCCTTATTACTCTGATATAAGAAGGCAATTTCACTATAACTGCCACAAAAGGTGCATTTTCTGTCACGAAAAACTGTCAGCTGGAGGAGGAAGAGATTGTTGGAGTTTGCTGAGAGAGGTTTTCGGAGGTTCACGAGAATGATTTTCAGATGTTGGTGAGAGAGGTTGTTGAAGGTTGGCAAGAGGCAAAGACATTATTCTGCTTAGTGAAGGCATCTGGGAAATGTATAACTGCTGTCATTCACAGAAAATGTATTGTTTTACTGTGAGAAAAGCGCTGTTGAAGTGTTAAGTGAGATTTGACAATCGAGGATCGAATCCAGGCTATGCTTGCATGAAGCCACTACAAATACATTGTGGAATAAAAAAATCTATCTACTGTCATGGAAAAAATGTAACTGTAAAAATGCAGAATTATCGGAGTAATGGGCATTCAAAAAAGTATGTATGTATAGAAATGTATAAATGAAGTCTTTAAGGTTTAAGATTCAAATTAAGGAAGTTCAATAATAATATTTTGCAGTTCAAAACTGAGTAGTGAAATGCAGAATAAAGTCGGCTCATCATGAGAATCAAATATTGATCGCTTTGCTAAAATCTGTAGGTGGTATGGGTTATTTCCCTTGGGTTGTTTAAATGAAATATTAGTAATATGTAGTAGATAGAAGGATCCATTGGAAGGGCCCTATTATCGATTTTTTTTCAACAATCTAAGTATCTCACGAGGTTTCCAGGCATGAGTTCTACTCATGTGTCAAATAAAGTATAAAGGTGATATTGTCTGCAAAAATTAGAAATAGGACACACAGAAAATCAATATTTCAAAGTAATCAAATATAAACAATGAAATGGGTTATTTTCCTTGAGTGTTTAAAACAAATATTGTACAGATTCTATGGGTTATTTCTCTTGGATGTTTAAATAAAAAAATTAGTTATATGAAGTAGATATAAAGATCCCTTCCAGGGGCTGTACTATCGATTTTTTCAACAATCTATGTATGTCACGAGGTTTCCAGACATGACTTCTACTCACATGTCAAGTTTCAACAAAATCAATAAAACAGTATAGGAGGAGTTATATAACAATGCCACAAATAAACACACCGATTTTCCACATATGTAGTATATATATATATATATATATATATATATATATATATATATATATATATATATATATAAAACAGAAGAATAGAATCTGGTGGTCAATGTGGAAACTAGGGATAGATGAGTGGTTGGTGAGAGATGTACAAGCCATGTATAGAGATGCTGTCAGTAAGGTGAGGGTTGGTGACGAGTATGGTGAAGAATTCAGGGTACGAGTAGAGGTTCACCAAGGATCAGTCCTCAGCCCCCTATTATCCATCATAGTCCTCCAGGCAATAACAGAAGAATTCAAGAGAGGTTTCCCCTGGGAGTTCCTCTATGTTGATGACTTTGCTGTAATAGCTGAGTCTGAGTCACTACCAGAACTAGAGAACAAGTTTCAGGTGTGGAAGCAAGGTCTTGAATCAAAGGGCCTTAGAGACAACCTAGCAAAAACCAAAGTCTTAGTAAGTAGACAAATCACAAATCCTTTCAGGCAGGTGGCCTTGCTTAATCTGTAGAAAAGGTGTAGGTAGAAACTACATAAGATGTATCTAGTGTAAGATACACATTATAGTAAGAATGGATACATAAGGGTGGAAGACCACAGGAACAATACCGTATATCTAATGCAAGAACTAATTTCAAAATTGGGAATATTAGATCGAACATAACCGTATGATCCCAAAAACTCCACACTTCACATTAAAGGACCATAAGAACGACTTCCTTGGCAAACCAACAATACGCCTAATCTGCCCAACAAAATCGGACTTGGGTAGAATTAGCAAATGTATTCTAGATCGGATTATACCAATGATAAAGAAAAGAAAAACAACTCCCTTTATGGGAATCAACAAATGATGTTATAGTTTGGTTCCATAAACATGAGCATCATAAAACTTCATCTTTCGTACAGTTTGATATTTCAAATTATTACTCTTCGATCTCCCCAATTTTATTAAATAAGGCAATCATTTTCGCCTGCAAGTATATAGAAATCTCAAGCTTGGACATTGATATTATTTAAGCGGCTCGTATGACCCTTATTAGTTATGCAAACCAGCACTGGTCCAAAACTGATTCCTTCAACCTTTTCGATATAACCATGGGATCCTCCGATTCTGCTCAAATAACAGACCTAGTGGGACTATTCTTGTTGGATAAAATTAAAACACAGTTTCCCTCACTCTTTGGAGGTATATATAGAGATGACGCGTTATACATCGTCTTTAATCACTCAAAACCCCAGATTGAGAGATTGAAGAAGGATCTGAAGGCATTTTTAAAGGACTACTATAATCTAAACATTATACATGAGTGTTATCCTAGGACAACAAATTTTTAGACGTAACATTGGACCTCAATACCAAATTGTACTACCTGTTTCGTAAGCCTAATCAAAGTTTCCTATATATTAACGTACTATCCAATCACCCTAGATCAACAATTAATAGCATAGTAACCGCAGCCTATATCCGTATCTCAAATCTATCGGCCAATGAAGATATATTTAATAAATATGCACAAATATATAACAATGCCTTAAAGCTAAGCGTCTTTACGAAAAATATAGAGTATATACACGATACAAAATTAAAAATGAAGCTGGCCAACATTACGGATAGGCGAGGACTAACGTCTGATGGCATGAACTCATCAGTTGATGCCCTACAAGACCATACGAGAATTATAAGGAACTAATGATAGAGATTGTAGAATAAATTGCGATAACATAAAACGGGATAAAATAGGAAACCATAAAAGTAAGGATAATAGTAATAATAAAATTACAATTAACGCTGGTGGGGACAGTGATAATGATAATAATAATAATATTATGCAATGAAAAGTTGTAGGCGTAGCCATTGACCAGAAAAATAACCGACGTAGGTGCAATAGGAAAAGAAACCCTGAGTATGAAGGGAATAGAAATCATAGCAAAAAAAAACAAAATGAAAATGTAGATATGGAAGAAAATAAGATGAACACAATAAATAATAACAATAGAGGTAATAGGAAAGAAAATGTGAGTAGGGATAAAAATGGAAAGGGAAATTAAAAGGGTTCCCTCGAAATGTCCGATTAGCAGAAATTGCTGCCAGACTAACGTAATTTACAAATGTAGCATTCTTATGCAGAACGGAAAGAGAAGAGTGTAGATAGGCAGCTCGATCGACTTTAAACAAAGATATAGATGCCATATGAGCTCATTTAATAACTCAAAATATAGGGCATCTACAGCGCTGGCATCGTTTATACATGACCTTAAGGAAAGAAACGCAACATTCGAACTATCATGGTCCATCTTGGCTAACGCCAATCCGTTCGGAATTGGATCCAGCAGATGCGGATTATGCATTAGGGAGGCATATTTAATACTGAAAAACCATAATAATACCATGCTAAACAGGTTTACTGATGCAATCCCGGCATGCACGCATAAAATTCATTCAACATTTCTCATGAAGATCAAAAAGAATAGAAAAGATAAAGAGAAAGTTAGGGCGAATAGTGACAGTAAAGGGTCATAGCATGAATTCGAACTTAGAATAGTAATAATGATGATTTAGATAGGAACACTTCCATGAGTTAAAAGTTATAAAAATAATACAATATAATTTAATATATAAAGAAGAAAAATAATAAAATAAAATAATTAGAAGTACCAATAGACATAATATAAGTAGACCGGAATAGAACTGGTATAATTTGAACTTGTATCGACGATTAGGGATAAACTTATAAATGAATTAATAAACGAAATAATAAATAAAATTAAAAATGGAAGTAAAATACAAACAAAATCTTATAATGAACTAATCCGTAATAAGATATGATTGGGCTTGTGATTTAATTTAACTTATCAACCTATGCTAATTAGATATTACTACATACTCTTTTTTTATATATACATATGCGTAATTCTGCAATTGAGGAAAAAAGAGCCATGATTCAATGTGTTAGGCCCAGTTGTTTTTACATGTATGTTAACATATTGTATTATGTCACTAAGCTTTTTTACATTTTCTATATTTTTATTTTTCCCTGTTTCTGTACAACGAACATCCTGATGAAGGGAGTGTCTAATTTCTAATATGAGTACTATACCATATTAATAGACACATCTCAGAAACGGTCCGTAAATGTATACTTTTAACATTACCCTTGTATTGTACGCCTTTTTTTTTCCTCTGATATAGTATATATACATATCATGTCCTAATGTACACGTTTTTAATACAATACATGTAAATTTATAATTTCATATCAAATTGTATCATATCGTACATATTTACCCAGTTTAATCATACTGTACGTTTATATATCGTAATGTATTATCTTATATTGTCATTTTTATACAAGTTGGAAACTATGCATGTTTATAAATATTTTTAAATAAATATTTTAAACATTCATGATATTTCTAAAGTTTATATCGTTGTATATGCCTGTTTACTTTATTTTACCTTACTTTTTACACATTTTAGAGACTGAAAACTATATATTTATTTATTGATTCTTGAAGAAATTGAACACACACACACACACACGCATTAAATCTTGCGTTGGATATATGGTATTGTTCCTGTGGTCTTCCACCCTTATATATCCATTCTTACTATAATGTATATGTATATATATATATATATATACATACAAATATCTTTGCATAAGCAATCCTTGTCCTCTTATTATTTCTAATCACTTAATATTAATCAGTTTTTATATTCCTAACATTCATTATTAATATTAAAGACGGCTAGTCTCTTGAAAAAGATGAAAAAATGAATATATGAAAAGCATTTATTCCGATTACAACAATATACTAACCTACATATACATCCCCCCCTTTTTATCATATTCTAAATGATAATGATAAAGAGAAAAAGATTGTAATAACACAAGTATTTTATCTGTATCACTTCTATATTCCTTTAGCATTCAGATTACCTTGTCAAATGTATTACTTATTTATTCACATTGTTTTAAATTAATCATGCATTATCTTGAGCTTCAAGATTTTAAAGATGCGGTTGTTTATTTTTAGAATGATGTAGTATCTGTCCAGGTTAAATGCTAAATGGATATATATATATATATATATATCATCATTGTTTAATATCCTCCTCCTGTGCTGATAATGATTCTACACACGCACAAATACATGCACACACACACACACACACACACACACACACACATATAGGGTTTCATTCCCAACATGGGAGCATGAATTTTTATTGGACGCAGGTATGACTGTGTAGTAAGAAGCTTGCTTCCCATCCACATGGTTCTGGGTTCAGTCCCACTGCATGGCACTTTGGGTGAGTGTATTCTACTATAGCTTTGGGTTGACCAAACCATTGTGAGTGGATGGAAACTGAAAGAAGCCCATCGTGTGTGTGTGCGTGTGCGTGTGTGCGCGCGTGCGTGCGTGTGCGCGTGCGTGCGTGTGCGCGTGCGTGCGTGTGCGCGTGCGTGCGTGTGCGCGTGCGTGCACGCGTGCGCATGTTTTATATCTAAAGTTGTCCCCCCACATCATCGCTTGCAACTGGTATTGGTGTGCTTAAGTCCCTGTGGCTTAATGGTTTACCAAAAGAGACCAATAGAATAATTACTAGGCTTAAAAAAAAATATGTCCTGGGATCGATTTGTTCAACTAAAAACCTTCAAAGTGGTACTCCAGCATGGCCACAGTCAAATGACTGAAACACATAGAAAGATTAAAGAATAAAAGAATGTATACTGATACAGATAAATAGATATGCGATGGGTGTCTTTCAGTTTCCATACACAAAATCCACTCTGTGGCTATAGTAGATGATACTTGCCCAAGGTGCTACACTCTGACATTGAACCCAAGACCACATGGTTGAGAAGCAAGCTTCTTAACCACACAGTCATACTTGTGTCTATGATGACAAGACACGAGAAAAAGTGTAGAAAAATGTCTGATAATGCCTAATAGATTATTGGGTGAGAATTGGATTATAAATTTATCTTCGTCTAATGTATCAAAGACATGCTAGACTAATGCCACCCCCACCCCTGTCTTCCAGTTGACCATTACCAGATATTGCAAAAAGGAAGAATAAGTGAGAAGAGACACAGTTTTAAGCTGGATCCATTAATGGTTTGTTCTAGATTCAGTTTACATTGAGTTTTATCAACGCTTGTTTGCTATTCACAGAATGAAACAATTGGGTGTGTCTGTTTAGACGCTGGTAATTTAGCATGGCTCACTGGACAGTGAAGCTGTTTTTGTTGCAACTGTACTTCTTGAAAACACAAGGATTGTGGTAGATGGCAGGACCATGGTTTGGAGAAGAACGGTGAACATCATGCCAATGGCTGGGTGGTAGAGAGAAACTCATGAAGAGGACAGAACATCATGGTATGAGGCAGGGTTGCACTCAACCAGAAACTTGGACTGGTGGTCTTCCAAAACATCAGCCAAGGCTGGGACAATGGAGAAACCACTGCTCACATTGAAGCCTCACATTGTGCAATACTTTGCCCGTCATTGATATCACATGTTCCAACATGACCAAGTTCGTACCCATATTGCCAGGTTGACAAGACTTCTCCAACAGCACAACATCCAGACACTTACATGGCCTACCCTAAGCCCAGACTTGAACCCTATAGAGCACTTGTGGGACAAAATCCAAAGAAGGCTAAATGACATCCGTCCAAGGCCGACAACTGCAAGTTTTAATAGAGTCTGGGCTGCTTTCCCTATAGCCTTCATCGATCACCTGTCTTAATGCTAATGGTGGTTACATGAGATACTGAGTTCATCTCTTTGGATCCAGAACGCTCCGTCTTCACGTGACAGCATGTGATGTCAAACATGCTTCAGGAAATGATGTTTTATCATTAGGAAAGAGTAGTTTCTTAATTAGCACTCTTCAATTAATGCTATGGCAGTCTGTTAATAAACCAGTTTCTGTTTAGTATCTGTGATTTTTTTTTTTTTTTTTTTTGTGGTTCATTCCGTACATATGTGTGTGTGTATCTGTGTCTTTGTGCCTATGTTGGTCTGTTTAGCAAAAGAAACCAACAGATTAAGTACCAGTCTTATAAAGAGAAAATAAGTCCTGGGGTCAATTCATTTGACTAACATTTCTTCAAGGTAGTGCTCCAGAATGGCAATAGTCTAATAACTGAAACAAATGAAGAACAAAAGATAAAAGATCTCACATGAAAAATTTCTTTTCATATTTGTCTGATTGTTATAAATTTCCCAAGTTAAATATAAGTTGAGGACATCTCTCTAAAAATACCATATTTTCCTCCATACAAATCAATGTATAAATATATAGTAAATATGTACAAATATGTAGTATAAGCATTTAAATATCATTGCTATTTTTCCATGTCCACATGCATTTCACAAGGAATTTTTGGTCCTCCAAAATCTTCTTGGTGTATAAGACTGTCTACCATTTTTGGTTGTAAAGTTTGGTCTGAAAAATTTGATTTGTATGCCAGAAAATATGGTTGAGAAGTTCCAGTTTCATAACCCAATGGATTATAGAGACAATAGTGAAATACAAACCTTCCTCTGTAGTGGCTATGGTAGATAATTAAATAAGGTAAGTAGGTCACCTGGTGATCTTTCTACCTTATCTAATTATCTATCTTATCTAATTAGGACAGGTAAATCTGGAGAAAGTTATCTATCTGGAACAGGTATGTGTATGAGAAATTATCTAACTGGAGTGGGTAAGTGTATGTGTGTATAGGTGATGTCTTACTGTGACAAGCAAGTGTGGTGGAGGTTGCTAATCTAGAGCAGGAACATATAAAGATAGGAGTTGGTGAGGGTTACCTACAAGGCCAGGTAAGTATAATGGAGCTACCTAGATAAAATTGCTTCTATGTAGATCTACATCAGTTCTGACTGAACAATCACATGACGACTTGCAGGTAATCAACATAATGGTTAAATGTGATATGGAATTCTTAGTTGTGCAATGGCTTTATGAATCTCAGAACCATACTGGATTTTGCAGTATGGTTATGGTGAATGGTATCGGCTGCATTTGTTTTCCATGCTGGCATGGGTTAGATGGTTTCACTGAACCCAATAAGCTGGGGAGCTGCTCCAGGTTCCAATCTAATTTGACATGGTTTCTATTGTTGGATGCCCTTTCTGATGCCAACTTCTTTCTGTTATTCTGGCTTTAGTCACAGCACCAACATATACAACATTCTCATTGATGTGTGTGCGCGCACGCATGTGTGTGTGTGTGTGTGTGTGTGTGTGTGTGTGTGTGTGTGTGTGTGTGTGTGTGTGTGTGTGTGTGTAAAAACATGCCTCTGTGAAGTATAAGAAGGGCATAACCTAACTCAAACTCAGTAGAATATGTAGAACTAGGCAACAACAATTAAAGTACTTTTAATGATGAAGTGAGACCAGGAAAGCAGAGTGTTTTACATCAAGTGTTTACTCAGAAAGTATAACAAAACAAGTATAAGCAAATATATGTTACTAACAGGTTAGTAAAATAAGATATAAAAAAAAGCTTTTGATCAGCCCTCAACTAAAAATACTTTCTAAGGGCACTGAAGAGTGTTTAGCTATGCTCTACTGCTAAAACCGGGAAGATTTCAGGGTTAAATACTGTACAACAAGATGATAAAGACATAAATAGAAATGACTCAAATGGCATGAGAATGTGCAGGAAGTTAATGTGAAGAGATAAATAAATAGAGAGAAATATCTTTTGATCAGGAGAAAAACTGAGAAGACAACTGGCAATGCAAATATTTAAGTAAAAAAAACAAGGCAGAATGATGAGACAAAATGGGAAGTTAGAGAGAAGTGAACTGCAATTTTTAGATCATAAGAAAGACATCAGCAGTTCATCAAAACAAAGAGGAAGACGTGTGTGTGTGTGTAATTCAGTAATATGTATGTGTGTGTGTGTGTGTGTGTATCAGTAGCAGCTTGTAGATAAAATTAGTTGGGGTGCTAATTCAGAAAATTTTTAGCTGTTGTTTTAATATTGTGTAAAAGGAAACAAACAGATAAAAAGAAAATTTATGCATAAACTTGATTGGTTCACGTTTTAGCCATTGCTGGGTAGTGTGCTTAATTTGTTCACTGAACTCCACCACAAAATCCCTCGTTTTTCAAAAACCCCACCTAAATCACAAAATAATGAGGGAAATGTGCTCTATTTTTCAAATCCTGGCGGCAACATTGAAGCTGGAAGCAGGATAATAATCTAATTCTACACTTCATCGCATTCAAGAATATAAACACGTTTCTAAGCACAACACATGTGGAGTCAAAACGAAACACTACTTTTTACTAGCACAATGAGGTTGACACTGCATGAGCAAGAGCGCCCTCTCTCCCTAGCTCATTCTCCCATTTCATAGCTGGCCTTGACAGACTCTAGCCACATCCTGGCTGTGTTCTTGGGGTATTCCTTTGTTTTGTAAAAATTACTTCTCATCTGATAAATACAGTCTTTATGAGGATGTAATGTTCTCATTCTTCTATTAAAAGGTTGCATAAGAAACAGCTGACAATTATCCATCGTTCATTGTTATTATTTATTTGATTATAATACACCAAGGGAACTTACAGCTTGTCAGATACTCTAAAGTATACTAACAACATACTATTCAAAGTAACGTGCGACTTGAACCAACCCCGCAAGGTGCGAAATACTCATAGGGTTACTTTTTTCTGTATACAAAACAGAAATCTCCTATCTGATATTTCGACTCACACTAACCATAGGCCTGACCCACAGAGATTACTCAAAACTACCTGGTGCATACCTTTTCAAGTACCTGATTTTATCTGAATCCTCATCTTATTCTTATATATGTGTCACATAGCTAGCTAGAGGCGATGGCTTCTTGGAGCTAATTCACGGCTGCTTTCGTCCTAATTTTGGGACTGCCATGTTGGCTTGGCGATAACTATTAATTTCCAGTACCACTGCCGTAGTCTCCTTTAGAGAGACTTAGAAATATTAATAACTATATATATATATATATATATATATATACACATATATATGTATATATAATATGTATATTGGAACAGTGTATCTCAAGGCAAATAATTGCTTCTACTATAGGCACAATGCTTGAAATTTTGAAGGAAGGGTCTAAGGTCGATTACATTGACCCCTGTGTGTAACTGGTACTTAATTCATTGACCTTGGAAGAATGAAAAGTGGAGTCGACATCGACAGAATCTGAGCTCAGAACACAAAGATGGACAAAATGCCATAAGCATTTTGTCCAGTGTGCTAACAATTCAGGCAGCTTGCCCCAGCCCCTCTCTCTCTCTCTCTCTCTCTTTCTCTCTATTTATATACATATGCATACATGCATACATACATACATATATATACACACACACACATATAGATATTGGAATGATGTATCACAAAGCAAATAATGCTATAAATAATAGTGTGTAAATATTGGGCTAAAACTCCTTTGGATATGAACAGTTGAGGGGTATTTGTGGGACATGAACCCACATGTGTAAACACAACAGGTGGTTCCTAACATTCTGGGCTCATATTTCATTTCTTGTCACAGGCCTCCTTTTGTAGCAAGATATAGGATCTTCAGGAACTGACCAGTGGTAATAAGCTTACAATATCAGATTCAGATGAAATGAGGGATTGATTGAGGCGATATTTCGGTCACATCCATCAACAAGAATAGTCTCTGCATTTAAGTGAGATGAATGTTGGAACAAAATGACATTCGGCCATAGTAATACCATCTCCAGCCTTCTTTTTTAATTTAAATTTTTTTATTCTACCGGACTTGAAGGCAGATTGTAAATGAGAGGTATCAAAACCCTCTGTCAATAAGATATATTCATCATAATCTCAGCACAGTACACTTAAGTAAGTTTAAAATGGATTGATATGATTCCTGCATTATACATCAACTGTACAGATTATATTGCTGGACATCAAAGTTGATATATGACAGTCCATAACTGTTAAAAGTAACAAAGTGACATCTCACATGGAGGAATTGAGGAAAATAATTCTGTAAATAGAATTAGATAGATAGATAGATAGAGAGAGAGAAAGAGATAGATACACACACACACACACACACACACATACATATATACGCATACATACATATATATTTATACATATATATATAAACCCACACACATACACACACACACACATATATATACATACATATGCATATATATATATACACACACACACATGTATACATTATACATATGACTATATATATATATATATATATATATATATATATATATATATATATATAATAAGGAGGAAATTGGTACTTTATGAGACAGTAAGACTAGGTGTCTGTAGCAAAGAACTATGATGCCATATTTGAAAGGCCAGACATTATATATTATCAACTGAAGGTACCTAATGAGTCACAGCGAAAATAGAATATTAGATGGTTGTTTTTGTTGTTGTTGCAGTCTTTGTTGTCATTGATGTTGTTATTGTTGATAATGTTGTTTATTACCATGTAGACCTGCCTATAATAAAAAGGTGTTTCAGCAATCATTATCTTGTCTTAATTTCGGTGTATTTTGGGTTGCATTATTTTATGTATCCCAAAGCAGCGAGCTGGCAGAATCATTAGCATACTGGGCAAAATGCTTTGTGGTATTTTATCTGTCATTATGGTCTGAGTTCAAATTCTGCTGAGGTCAACTCTGCCTTTTGTCCTTTCGGGGTCAACAAGTTAAGTACCAGTTGCATACTGGAGTTGTTCTAAACAACTGGACCCCTCCCCAAAAGTTTCAGGCCTGGTGCCTAGAGTAGAAAAGATTATTTTATGTATCCTATTTTTTTTTTTTTGATATCACTAAGTGACCTTGAGAAAGATTTAGCTACTATTTCTAACAAATTAGAATAATGTTACAGCTTTGAAGCAAACGCATTGACTAGATTTATATACATGGGAAGATATGTTTACAAATGTGGAGAGTAAATGTTTCATATATATATATATATATATATATATATATATATATATATTTATATAGTGTGAGAGAGTTAGGGGTTGGGGGTACAACCACTAAGGGATAGTATCTATCCAGTATATTGCTGGGAGGGTACCCAATTATTGCTACACTAGTGCTATACTAGGTGCAATCAATGGGAGCGGGTAAAAGTGGAGGTTTTACCCAAAATTTGTGTAACAATTAGAAAATGGAGGATAATATGCTGAACCCAACTACTTGCAGACGGTGTATCCCGTTGAATTCATTAATTTAATTCATAGCAAAAGTGACAAAAGAAAGGAAGAAAAGAAAAAGAAAGAAAGAACCAAAGCACAGGTGTCCATGGCAGACTTATTTTGCCAACATGGTTTACATATAGAAGTACAAAGTACATAAGGAATTAGAGGATGAACATATATACAAATGCAAAGGCGTGGCTGTGTGGTAAGAAACTTGCTTCCCAACCACATGGTTTCAGGTTCAGTCCCACTATGTGGCACCTTGGGCAAGTGTCTTCTACTACAGCCTTGGGCTGACCAAAGCCTTATGAGTGGATTTGGTAGATGGAAACTGAAAGAAACCTGTTGTGTGTGTATATATATATATATGTATGTGTGTGTGTGTGTGTGTATATGTTTGTGTGTCTGTGTTTGTCCCCTGCTCCCACCATCGCCTGACAACCAATGTTGGTGTGTTTTCATCCCCATAACATTAGCAGTTCGGTAAAAGATACCGATAGTATAAATACTAAGCTTACAAAAAATAAGTCCTGGGATCAATTTGTTTGACTAAAGGTGGTGCTCCAGCATGGGATCAATTTGTTCAACTAAAGGTGGTGCTTCAGCATCTGAATGACCTGTGCAAATGCCTTTTTTATAGTGATTAAATGTACATTAGCTCACTCTCTCCATCAAATTGATATTACCTGTACAGGTGCACAAGTGTGCGACACATCAGATGTCGAAGTTGTCACAAAATGCTGCTCAGTCCAGGAATTGCATCTACAATTTAGCAATTGTGAGGGCAACACACACGCGTAACTTTTACTCTTTTACTTGTTTCAGTCATTTGACTGTGGCCATGCTGGAGCATTTCATAAAAATATGAAATATTGAAATCATGACACTCCCACATTCCTGAGCCTGCAACCAATATTGATACTGGACATCTTACCATGGATTGTCTCTGGATGTTTAGGTTCTGTGAGGTGCTGTGCAAGCCCCATTGGACCTTAAGTTCTAGGTTGTGCAATAACAGGTGAGGCTACGGTTCAAAGCCCAGTAGGTGGGTGCTGCAGCGAGCATAAAACCGATGAGCATGAACCTGAGTGAAGCCGACTGCAGGTGCTGTAGACTCTTGTTGGCATTTTGCATGGGCAACGGTCAGTGATGATCTACCTAAGTCATGAGTGGACAGTCATCATCATTATCAACATTATCATTATCATCATCATCATCTATATGGCTGTGTGGTTGACAAATTTGCTTCTCAACCACATGGATTCAGATTGAAAGCCACTGCACCATACTTCCGCAAATGCCTTCTGCTTCAGCTCCCAGGATGACCAAATTCTTGTGAGGGGATTTAGTAGAGGGACACTAAAAAATACTAGTCATATATGAGCATGTATGTATGTATATATATATATATATATATATATATATATATATATATATATATATATATATATATATATGTATGTAATACAATTTTTCTGAATTTTCAGATTTTTTCTTTATGCTAGACCACTTGTTTTAAATTGGTGTTAATTGAATTAATATCCAATTTATCACCCTTAATAGCCGGATAACTGAAGAGATGTTGGCGTAGGCACCCACCCCGGCATCCGAAACTCGGAGTTTTATCATGGCTACCGAATAAGTGTCACACATATTTTTACAGATAAATTCCTCTATTTACATAATATCGAGGTCTCTTTCTTTCTTTTGTTGTCCTTCCTATCAATATATATATATATATATATATATCTGTATAGGTGTTTTTGCAAACAAAGGTCATTGTAGAAGTGGACTCATTCCTTTCCAATGTTCCATGACTTGCTAAGAGGAAGCACCACCTTCTTTAGAGACCCATGAGGGCTGGTGGCTGGAAGGGCGTACGACCATGTGACATCTGTTTCCAAGAATTCTTTCTGGCTCATTTGTAGGAAAAGTGAAAATGATGCATACGTGTGTGTGTGTGTGTGTGTTTGTGTGTGTATATATATGTAGTGCGCATGTGTGTGTGTATGTGAGCATATGAGTGTGTTTGTGTGTGTGTGAGTGTGTGTGTAAGTGTATGTGTGAGTATGTGTATGTGAGTTTGTGTATGTGTGTTTGTGTGTATGTTTGTATCTGTGTGTGTGTATGTTTGTATCTGTGAGTGTGTATGTTTGTGTGTGTGAGTGAGTGTGTGATACAGCTTCCACCTACAAAAGTTCACACGCTAAGAACGCACACGCTAAGATGGAACCTGAAACCATATAGTTACAATGTAACCCTATATAATTACAATGTAAGTTAACCATAAAGTTAACCATATAGTTACAATGTAAGTGCCATAAAAGCACACATATGACTCTCCCTCTCTCATGCACACATGCACATACACACAGGCTAACCAACGCACAAGTATATATGCAAATTCAGTCTGTATATAAGAGACAACACAAACGTCCAATACATTCATTTCAAATCTTGATAATGAGACTGTGAAGGTCTAGAAATGTTGGATATGGATTTAGAAACTCTAATGTTCCAAACCAACCATAAAAAGTTAATAAGAATATACGAAAAAATCTAAACCAAAAAAGATAAAATTTGAACATAATCACATATTTGATGCAGAACACACATGCATACAGAGAGAACTACATACATATATATATCATCATCATCATCGTTTAACGTCCGCCTTCCATGCTAGCATGGGTTGGACGATTTGACTGAGGACTGGTGAAACCAGATGGCTACACCAGGCTCCAATCTGATTTGACAGTGTTTCTACAGCTGGATGCCCTTCCTAAAGCCAACCACTCAGAGAGTGTAGTGGGTGCTTTTACGTGTCACCCGCACGAAGGCCAGTCAGGCGGTACTGGCAAAGGCCACGCTTATCTCACTCGAGAAACCTCATGTGTCACCCGCACAAGAGCCAGACACACACATATATATATACATATATATATATATATATATATACACACACATATATATATACATATATATATATACTTCCATGTATATATTTGTGCGTGTATACACGTGTATATATGTATACAAATGTGTGTGTATATATATATATATATCATCATCATCATCATCATCATCGTTTAACGTCCACTTTCCATGCTAGCATGGGTTGGACGATTTGACTGAGGACTGGTGAAACCGGATGGCAACACCAGGCTCCAGTCTGAATTGGCAGAGTTTCTACAGCTGGATGCCCTTCCTAACGCCAAACACTCAGAGAGTGTAGTGGGTGCTTTTACGTGTCACCCGCACGAAAACGGCCACGCTCGAAATGGTGTCT
>NC_142937.1:73547943-73572943 GCF_046866305.1 Octopus bimaculoides | reverse complement strand
TAAACAAAAAAAATCCATTGAGATATTCAAACACCTCATCAATTTCTCCATTTGTAACAGGAATTAAGAAATGAAATGTGGCTAGAATGTTCATATATATATGAGTGTGTGTGCATGCGTGCACGAACACAAACGCGCACACACATACACCCAAACCCACACACACATATTTATATATCACAATGTCAGAAAATATCTCAAATTTACATACAACAGGAGTATTAAAGACACATGGCAATTTACGAAAGAAATGGATTATCGAAGCTGAACTCTACAATGATGTATATAATTTAGAACATTGTCTGTAATGCACAATACAACGAGAACAGAAGCTTAATTATTCTCTTCGTGTAACATTATAATAAACACTATTTTTATAGCTTTCTTTACATAGAATGTTTTTAGCTGAATGGTTATTTACCAAGGCAAAAAAAAAAAAAAAGTGTAAAATGCTATGATTTTTATGAATACACACACAACACCCCTGCTGTGCCACACACATATATGAATGCACACACATATATGAACACACACACACACACACATGTATATCATTACATACCAATACATACATGCACGTATATGTGTATATATATATATATATATATATATATCTATATATATGTATATATGTGTGTGTGTGTAAATATATATGCGTGTGTGTGTGCATAGAGACATAGATATAGATATTCAGCAATAAATCTATTTCTTGTCATACTTTAACTGGTAATCTTTCAGTCTCTCTTCGAAATTGTCAGCTAAAGGCAACCTCCACTAGTGGCACTACCACTGAAAAAGCACCCAGTACACTCCGTAAGCCGTTGCTAAATTGAATAGTGCAGTGACCATGTAAGACTTGAGAAGCCTCCTTAGTCTTATAGAGTGCTCTTTAAGTCTTTGAAAGGGGTTTTAGTCTTGGAAAGGGTTCTATCAACAACCTCAGTAGAAAATACACCCAGTACACTCTGTAAAGTGGTCAGTTTTAGGAAAGGCATATCACCTTAAAATCCATGCTAAGGTGAATGCACTGGATCAAGGTGAGGTCGTCTGTCCCATTGGATCCTGTCCAGCTGTCCAGCCCATTCCAGTATGGAGACAAAAAAAAAATATTAGGTGGATTTATGCACATTCATTTAATTATACCTGTACACACACACACACACACACGCACACACACACACGCCACACACACACAAACATCTATCTAATTGCCTATCTATCTCTGTCTATCAATCTATCTATCTCCCACACTCTCTCTCTTTCTCTCTCTGTGTGCGTGTGTGAATGTGTGATCGTATATATGTTTGCATACACATATATATATGTAAATATATATACATATACGTATAAATGTGTGTATATATATATATATATATATACATATATGTATAAATGTGTGTATATATATATATATATATATATATATATGTATATACAAGCATAAACATGCTTATATACATATATAATCAATTAAAAGGTAAGATTATCATCATATAGACATTACTAAACACCATGCACTTGTAAACAGCAATTTAAAATAAAAATGAAAAAGTAATTATGTATCCACTGTCAAACCATACTTCTCTTGCTTACAAATATATGACATTGAACTCATGCTAGTACTAACATGCTATCTTGAAGATATTTCTTTCTTAGTGGCATGGTTTACAATATAACGATTTAATTATACATACATATAAGTAAGTAGCTTCCTTACCAACCACATGGTTCCGGGTTCAGTCTCACTGCATTGCACCTTGGGCACGTGTCTTCTACTATAGTGTCGGGCTGACCAAAGCCTTGTGAGTGGATTTGGTAGACAAACTGACAGAAGCCAGTTGTATATATATATATGTACATATATATATATATATATATATATATATATATATATATGTGTGTGTGTGAGTGTGTGTGTCTGTATCTGTCTGTGTGCTTGTCCTCCTACCATTGCTTGACAACTGATGCTGGTGTGTTTACGTACCCTTAACTCCGTAACTTAGCGGTTCAGCAAAAGAGACCGATAGAATAAGTACTAAGCTTTGAATTAATTATGCATTATCTCATAAACTTCAAGATTTCAGTGATGTGATTTATTCTTTTTTTAGTCATATTTTTTTACTTGTTTCAGTCATTTAACTGCGGCCATGCTAGAGTACTGACTTTAGTCGAACAAATCGAGCCCAGCACTTATTCTTTGTAAGCCTTGTACTTATTGTATTGGTCACTTTTTGCTGAACTGCTAAGTGACAGGGACGTAAACACACATCGGTTGTCAAGCGATGGTGGGGGGACAGACACAGACAACAGACACATATATATATATTCATATATATATATATATATATATATATATATACATACATACATATACACACACACACATACATATATATATATGACAGGCTTCTTCCAGCTTTCCATCTGCAAGGCTTTGGCCAGCTTGAGGCTATAATAGAAAACACTTGCCCAAGGTGCCACGCAGTAGGACTGAACCTGGAACCATGTGGTTGGGAAGCAAGTTTCTTACCACACAGCTACTCCTGCACATCCGATTGTTTATTTCTATAAGACATTGTAAGGTTGGTGTGACAGGTCAGATCTGGTCAGTTTGAACATAAAACAGGTCAAATATTTGGTCCATATACGGTTTGTTTAAAAGCTAAAAGGTTAAAAGCTGATGGAGGCAAAGGAATTAAAAAGTCAAAGTTTGTGAGTTTCTGTAGCAAAAAGCCATTCATTTTGACTGAGTAATCTAGATAAGAAATTTTCTCATTTGAATGCTTTCAACTAAGTGGACTGAGCTAAAGTCACCCAAAGGCTTGATAATGGTGATGCTGATGGGCTGTTAAAGTCAGCAATGGATTTAGACTATTTTCCAAGAATAGTTATAAACCATTTGACAAGCTTCTATACTGACTTACCCAATTTCACTTACAAGTCTCCAGTCAAAGAACAAACAAATCCTGGTGTTATGACTCTAATAAGAAGAACTGTTGAAGACAATTAGATTTGTCTTTCATTAGTCTACATCATCAAACACTAATGATAATAAACAGTAGATGAAAATACTCATATACATGAATATACTTAGATACAGTAATATACCTACAAACACAGACTTACTTATATTGACTCAGTAATGACAGGCTGTGCGGTTAAATGGTTTGTTTTGAGCTACATGATTCCAGGTTTGATCCTATTGCACAGCTGTGCAATAGGATCAAACCTGGAATCAATATTACACTGAATGTAATATATATACATGTGTGTGTGTGTATATGGTCTATTAAGGAGCTTTTGTCTCTACACCATAGTGAGGGCAACTAATAAAGGAGGAGAAAACAAATAGAAAAGCCTGAGGTATATTGTTCATTGAATATGAAGCACACACACACACATATATAAATAATACAAATAATATGTGAGTATATGCATATATACGTAATTGTATGTACACACCAACATCTACATAGGCCACATAGAGAATATTTCCTTCATCAGCTGCCCCCCTATATATATATATATATATATATATATATATATATATATATATATATATATACATATATATACGCATATATATAAGGAAAATAAGACAAGGTAGAAAAGGCTAAAATAATTTTATCATGAAGAACATTTTAGTACCGGCTTCAGTCATTGCAACTTTTTCAATTTAGAGTAAAGTATGAAAAAATTAAATTGTGGAAAAATAAAAGGAAATGTTTTTTTTTTTAATATATTTCCATAGTTTTCAAATGCAAGGGACATTTTCCTTTTTTCAACCTGTCTCTGTCTCCCTTTTTTACTCTTGTGTGTTGACATATGCTTTCAATGTGCCCGACAACTCCTCATCCACGATCTCAGACATCCCAAATTAAAGAAGGATTTACAACCAAAACCCTACCATACATCTCCACACACAACCCTCTTAACAATGAAGCCTTCAACACCATCCTCCAAAACATTCCTCTACTAAAAATTTAATTCTCCAAACGCACACCATCATAAAAAGCAAGAGACAGCCCAAATCTATGAAAAGTCTCCTAACACAAGCCCGAATATGCTCAACAACAACACTGAAGCCATCAGTAAAAAAATGCAGAAGACCTAACTTTGGTATATGCGTCAATCTAATTGAGGGATCAAAGTTCTCTTTCAAACAGGGTCAACGTTTCACAGTGAAAAGCAACTTCACATGTGCTTCAGAGAACCTGATATACATATTAACCTGCTCTGAGTGTCGAGAGCAATACATAGGCCAAACAAAAAAAAAAAAAAAACCATCTACGTCAAAGGATGGCTCTGCACAGATCCCAGATCAAAATTCTTAAAAACAGACAAATAGCATTCAGTGAACACATCGACATTTGCACCAACAACAAACAACCAAGCTTCAGAATCTTTCCCCTCTATCAATTCAGAGATGATACAACCTGTAGTCACCTCAAGAATTTATTCAGAATGATTTCAATCACTACTATCATCCACAAGTCACTTTTAGGTCACTTGACCATTTAAGACAATTCCATCAACATCCTGCTACTGTCATACCACTCCTGCATTCTTTTTCTTCTTTTTCTTCTCCTCCTCCTCCTCCTTCCTCCTCTGCCACCACCACCACCTCCTTCTGGATTTGAGACACGTGTCTGCCAAGTTTGTGCTAAAACTGCTTTCAGCTGATCAAGAAGACACTTGGGTTTCAGGTGCACAAGATCTTCTTGATTATGTTAAGAATGATGAAAACATTTTGAAAACTTTGTATAGGCCTCTGAGTAGGTATCACCAAGCTTTTGGCAAAATTTGATGCAAATTCTCTGCTCAGCTTACTCTGTCATGGTCAATGCATTGATCACACATTACACACCTTCCTTCCAAGCACTGCTATAAACAGCTGAGGTGAGCTAGAACGTTAAAACTTAATGTGTATACACAGCAGAGTTTAAGGTCAATGTGTGCCAAGTAGCTTTACTCTGTGTGCTTTAGCTTCATTACTATGGCAACAGTCCGGATACTTATTGATCACACCACGTATGTAACAATTAAAAGAGGAAGGTATACTGTACAGAACCAACTGGAAGAGTTGCATTTTTGAACTTCAAAAAGTACTTGCATCCCATTATTGTTCTCATTGATTTTAAAAGAAATGATTACACCTTGTTAGGCAGTTGACCCATGCGACTACATATTTGTAAATTTTTTCAAAACAATACAACCAGGCTTGTGTTATGTTTGCATTTGATGGAAGTTTTTGCAGAAATGATTCATCAGTATTCCTTATGATGATACATATCCATTATTTACTTAACAGATCTATTTTCTATATGTATGTCAAGAAAGTCTTTCTTACTGTATTGTATACTGTTTTCGCAACAACTAATATACCACTTTGGAAGGTGATATTTTAATGACATTTTTGAATAGCTACTGATCACATGTGAAATATCTTTCACAGAAATACAACATAGCCAGCATTTATGATTATATCTTGGGGCTTTTGGGGCATTGATGTCTCTTTTGTTCATTAGGTGTTTAGTAATTGTTTTCTTCTCTTGGTTTGTAGATGCATAGCTTTCAAAATGTTTCATGATGTAGCAGTTAGCAAGAGAGTCCAGACTACACTTCTCATCAATATTACCATCTTAGTAGAACCTTTGGAAGAGTTCACTATCAACTGAAAAGGTGTCATTCTCTTCACTTTTGAATACTTGGTTCATCATCACCACCACCACCATCTGCTCTTCTCTCCATTCTTGTGAACTCATTTCACCCTTTTTGGATAGACTTGTGACTGGTGACAAAAAATGGATCTTCTATCAAAATGTTAAACGTCGTAAACAGAGGCTTGGTAAAAGGGGAAAAAGCTCAACCACAACTGAGAAGGGAACTTCATGGGAAAAATGTTCTCTCTCTATCTGATGGGATTGAAAATGAGTAATTCACTTTGAATTGTTACCACCTAATGCAACAATCAATGCTCAAGTCTAATGTCAGCAATTAGAGCATTTGAACCAAGCTTTGAAGAAAAAAAGATCCGCTTTAGAGAATCGAAAAGGAGTGATGTTTCAACAGGACAATGCATGACCCCACACTGCAAAGTTCACATCACAGAAGATCGAAGAGCTTGGTTGGGAAAAAATTCCTCATCCACCTTATTCTCCTGACCTTGCTCCTTCAGACTACCATTTGTTTCATAGTTTACAGAATCATTTGAGGGACATAACTTTCGCAAGCCAGGAGGAGGTCAAAACTGACATTTCAGAGTTCTTTGCTTTGAAGCCAAAAGAGTTTTACATTGATGGGATGAAAAAGCTTGTAAATAGATGGAAGGAAGTCGTAGATAATCAGGAAAAGTATTTTGATGATTAAATTTCAATTAAATATAACATTTGATCACCTGTTTTCTTTATTCAAAATTCGGACAGAACTTATGGGATGACCTGATACAAAACACATAGAAAAGCGTACACACACACACACACACACACACACACACACACACACACACACACACACAGTGGGCTTCTTTCAGTTTCCATCTATCAAATCGAATCACAAGGCTATTGTAGAAAATACTTGCCCAAGGTGCCATGCAGTGGGACTGAACATGGAAACATGTGGTTGGGAAGCTACTTCTTCAATACCCCAATTAAGTATTCCAGGTGTTAGTACCAGTACTGGTATACAGCAAATAAACTATCTTACAGCAGGAAAACTCCAACAGTCATATTTCTTTAAAGCTTAGTAGAAAATTATTTGGTCACTCTAACTTTGTTCACAGCATCTTTTGTTTCATGCATTTTTGGCAGTACTAAGGTATTTGTTGAACTAATTGTATGTAACAAAGAGAGAAAAAAAAGATTGTTAAAATAAATCTTAGTGGGTTGAGAAGCAAGTTTATGATGTCCATGTGATCAAATAAATATGAACATTTCCTTTGGTTAAATTCCATCTTTGTATCAGCTGAAAATGTCATTACTGAATTCAGCTGTCTCCAGCACAGATCTTTAGAATCTCCACAAAGAAACTGTGGATTATAATGATTATGTCGATGTTTCCTGCTGTTGTATGGACTCTAACAATAACCACTAGGTTGTGAAAAAAAAAAAAAAAAATTACAATGGATATAGTACTAAGATAACAGAAGCACAGATAATGTCTTAAGATTTTTTACATCATCGACAAGTGTGAAGATCATTGAGCAGATCTTTCTGTCTTTCAATAACAGCAACTACAGGAGTGAATACTTTTAGTTTGTGTAGCAATTTCAGACATCATGAGTGCGGATAAAACTTGAGCATCTTTCTGTAATAAAGTCTTGCTGTCATGGGATATCTTCAGTGTTTCCATGTGTATATATTTATTTATGTGTACATAAGCAGGTATTTTTCATCTTTTCTTTTGCATTAGAATTCTTCTTAGAATGGAGGGGCTGGTTTCTAACACACTAACAAAGTTTCATCTCTAGAATTTGGATAACATTAATGGTAAGTGTTACATGTTGAACTTTAAAAAGTCTTGCATGTTTTTCATGTTCCACTTACAGATTGTTTTTATAAAATGTGTATTAACTTGTCTTTTTTCCTGAAAATCCTAGCTTGTGATAGCCACCTGATTCTATGAGTCCATATTTTCTTTTCTACTCAAGGCACAAGGCCTGAAATTTTGGGGGAGGGTACCAGTCAATTAGATCGACCTCAGTACACAAATGGTACTAAATTTATCGACTCCAAAAGGATGAAAGGCAAAGTTGACCTCGGCAGAATTTGAACTCAGACTGTAAAGACAGACAAAATACCGCAAAGCATTTCATCTGGTGTGCTAACGTTTCTGCCAGCTTGCCGTGTTTATGGGTTCATATATTACACTACAAATATATACATACATATGTGCGTGTGCGTGTGTGTGTGTGTGTGGCTACCTGGCTTAAAAAACTCGAATTTCTATGGGTTTATTGCCACAATTGACACAAATTTGGCATCAGGCAAATGCTGTTTTCTCATATTGAGTTCATTCTCCACAATAGAAAAGTTCTTCTATATTATTAGCCAGATTAAATTTTCTTTCAAACAGTTTTTAAAAGTGAAATTTGCCAATGGTAAAAATAATTACTATTTTCATTGAAAGAAAAAACAAAAGTCATTAGAAATTTTGAAGATATTGAAATATGAAGGTAGCAAAACGATGCCAGAAATAAGAAGGATCAATGTCTTAAAAATTTGGCAGGAAGCCAGCAATTTCAGGAGAAATTACATCAACCCCAGTGCTCAACTGGTATTTATGTTACAAGGGGTAGTTGAAAAGTTCCTGGCTTTGGGTAAAATAAGGTACAGGAGGATCAGTCAACAATGATTTTATTCAGTATCTTCCCCTCTCCGATTCACACACTTATTGCAGTGATTCTTCAGTTTTTCTAAGCACTGTAAAAGAACTCGGAAGGTTGGATCTCCAACCAGGTCTTACATCATCATCATTGTTTAACATCCGTTTTCCATGGGGTCTGGGATGTCAGGAGGCTGCACCAGGCCCCAGTCTCATCTGGCAGTGTTTCTGCAGCTGGATGTCCTTCCTAATTCCAACCACTCCATGAGTGTAGTGGGTGCTTTTTAAGTGCCACCAGCATGGAAGCCAGTCAAGGTGGCGCTGGCAATTGACCAAGTTCAGATGGTGCTTTTTACATGCCATGGTTACCACAACTACAATTTCCATTTGATTTTCATATATATATATATATATATATATATATATCATTGCTATAATGCAAAAATGTCACAAGTTCAAAACGTTGCTTTTTCAGAGAATGAAAACATAGTTCCACCATTCTATTTCTTTTTACATTAGCAACAGTTTCAGCTTAACAATGATACAGTGTTGGGTGCATACAATCGTAAATCCATGCATGTATGATATTTTCAGTCAGAAATATTTTTGCAAAAATTATGTGGGACTTTACTACACTTTTGAAAATTGTAAACCATTGTACTACACTTGGATAATTTTCATCTGAAGCAGCTGCAGATACAATAGTTTACCCAAAAGAACCAGCTATTGCAAGCAAAATTAAATAATGGAAAGAAGTGCATTTGGCCAAATTTGACCTTACGACAGTTTAACATAATAGCAACAATACATATGCATGTGTGTGTGTGAAGAGAGAGAGAGAGAGAGAGAGAGAGAGAGAGAGAGAGAGAGAGAGAGAGATAGAGAGAAACTAAATAAGCCATTGAACAATTGAAAAATGTTAGCTATCATATCTACAACTGGCCAGTACTATTCAACCCAACTCAAACCAGTCTTTTGCGTTATATTCCCTCAATAAATATTCTATTGAGTAATTATCTGTCTTGTCATTCATTTATATCAACATCATCATCAACTCAAAATTCCTTTTATATATGTGCGTGTGTGTATACATACATATGTGTGTGTGTGTGTGTGTGTGTATGTGTGTGTGTGTGTGTATGTGTGTGCGCGCGTGTATATATATATATGTATTATGTATGTATGTATGTATGTATGTATGTATGTATGTATGTATGTATGTATATATATATATATATATATATATATATAAAATCATGATCATCATTTAACGTTCACCTTCCATGCTGGCATGGGTTATACATATATATATGTGTGTGTGTATATATGCAGAGAAGGTGCATGGCTTAGTGGTTGTTGTGTTGGACTCATGCTTGTTAGATCATGATTTCAATTCCCAGACTGGGTGGTGTGTTGTGTTCATGAGCAAAACAGTTCATCTTACATTGTTCTGCAATCGCTTCGACACCCAACATGTGGCACACTGTGCCCCCATTCAGACAACATCGATTCAATGAAAAGAATGAGCTAATGTGTGGCACATATATTTGATCATTATAAACAAATTATTTGTGTAGGTCGTTCAGCAGAAGCTAAATTGTTCATATATCCTTTTTGATAGGATAGTCCATCATGTTTGTATGTTTGTATGTATGTGTGTATGTGTGTATAGGAGCACTTCATTGTTTACGATGATGCGGGTCCCAGCTGATATGATTAATGGAACTGTTTGCTTGTAAGATTAACATACAAGTGACTGAGCACTTCGCCGATACGTGTACCCTTTCACATACTTCTCAGGGAGATTCAGCATGATACAGAGTGTGACAAGGCTGGCCCCTTGAAATACAGGTACTACTTAGTTTTGGCATCTGAGTGGACTGGAGCACTCTGAAATAAAGTGTCTTGCTCAAGGACACAATGTGCTGCCGGAAATCGAACTCACGACCCAACGATTGTGAGCCAAATGCCCTAACCACTAAGCTACGTGCCTTCACTTGTATGTATGTGTGTTGTATGTATGTATGTATTTATATATATATATATATATATATATATAAAAGGATTTACTTTTCGTAATGAGATAAAAAACCAAGGCTGTGTATAATATAGAACATTTATAAATAGAACGTCTTACAGCTGTTTCCAGGATATTTATTATATCCCTTCATCGGAGACGGTGTGAGAAGATAGTTAAGCAATAGTTACTTTAAATAAGATAGGAAATAGAGAGTGAATGTAGGAATATTGTATTTGTAAATCCATTGTTTAGGCAGAATGGTGTACATATAAGATTCTAATACCTTGTGTGTAAAATCCAATAGTTTTTAAGAATGGTCATTGCATTTGTAAATCTATTATTGAGATTCCAATACCTTATGAGTAAAATTCAACAATCTTTGAAATTGGTCATTCCAAATACAGAGTTTATAACATTGTTATTGAATCAAGGGTTCTGGAAACAGCTGTAAGACCTTCTATTTATAAATGTTCTATATTATTCACAGCCTTGGTCTTTTTATCTCATTACGCAAAGTAAATCCTTATATTCACACGCTCATATATGACCTACGTGGGACCCCTTATTCGCATAATCACTGAGCCTGGAGCTTAACTATGGTCTATCCATAGCACTTACTCAGCTGAAAGCAGCTAATCATGTGTGTGTGTGTGTGTGTGTTATTCAACAAGACTATTGAAAATATTCCAGGAGTTGTGGTAGACACTGACAAAATACTGTAGTTCATCAAATGATGAAGTCTAAACCTACTCCATTGTATCTACATCACTGAATGTTCTGACCTGTATAATCATATTAAAGTTTAATTATGGTCATTCCAATTAATAAGAGTAACATGTTGATTTGGTTACAATTTTGTACAGCACCACCATCACCACAGCATTTTACCAATTATTACTGCAGCAACAGATCAATAAATTCTACTGTCTTTCACTTGGTTTCACAGACATATTCATCTGTCTTGTCAAAGGTTACAGATAGCATTATTAGTTTTCGTTAATAAGAAATTAAATACTAGTTTTAATTAATAAATATAAGTACTGAAATCTTATATGAACACATGACATCAAAAATTATGGTTCTAATTTATAGAAAATGTATAATAAAATCTAAAATAATTTTCTGGGAGTTTAGAACTTTTATTCTGCTTTGTAATTCAGAAAACTTTAAAATTCCTGAAATATGTAAGATATACATGACCTGATTTGCGACAGGAAAGAATCGCAGGCCTATTTATGGAACTCAGACCTTGCATTAATGCTAGCCAGGCAACATCGTTACTGATTGATTATTGATCAGATTACTACTTCTTCCACATTCTCAAATTCTCAGTAGAAAACAGCACTAGGATAACATTCTGCATCTTATGCAATGACATATGAAGTCCTGCAAAGATCTGTTCTTGATACCCTGTTGTTTATTGCATATTTTAGCAAAGTAGATGCCAGCCTGATGCATGTTACTGTGTTAAAATATGTAGACAATATTAAGTTGTACCTTGAGATAAAGAAAAAAAAACAGATCCTATATTCTGTATATTTTCTGAGCTTATCAAATTCTTTTGCCGAGATATTATGTTCACAGGGTATGCTCATGTCAATCAATAAACAGACTACTTTATTGCTTTTGTCTTACACAACAATATCTGGTTTATTTGCCTTGATGGTTTGATCTGTACATACTGGGAAGTCACAAAGAATAGTTACATTTTCACCCTCAGTTACAGCCTTAGTGTGGTGCTTGTACCATTTGTCAGCAGTTTTGGTTTTATAATGCCAATGCATTATCCAATGTAAATACTGGCCAACTCTCTCATGTCTTGATTTGTACTCTACAGGTGCTAAAACCTTACATCCAGAGGTGGTCGACTGTTTTTATCTCGTTGCAGTATTGGCACTTTGGGTCTACACCATTTTCCATCACATTGGCTTGATAGTTCCGGGACAATAAGCTCTGATCTTGGGCAGCCAAAATAGAGCCTTCACTCTTTGCCTTTAGCCCTGAGCGCTGTAGCCACTGATGGGTCTGCTTCTGGTCTACATCAGCTTGTTTGTTACAGGCATATTTGCCATGCAGAAGTTTTTGTTCCTGCCTATCAGCCAAATGTTCAAGTGCATTTTGCTTTGCTATTGATTTCACCGCCTTTGCAGTTACAGTTGCTGCACTTCCCTCATGCTGTTCAACCTGGGTATTATGCATAAATTCACTTGAAAATATTTTGCTCTCCTTCATAACAGAATGAAGCTTCTTATGTCTTTCATAGCTTTCAATGAGTTTTAGCATCCAGTCATTAGATATTTCAAGATATTTTGCCAGTCCAGTTGTGGTGGTTTTGTACAAGATTTCAAATTGGATCAAGCCTCTATCTCCTTGAGCTCTGGGTAGGTAAAGATGATCTGCGACTGCCTTTGGGTGGTGCATCTTATTGCAAGTCAGCAGCTTACGGATTTTCCTATCAATCTTCCTTATTTTGCTCATATTCCAATTCAACACATTGAAACTGTAAATAACAACAAGAACTGCTAAGGAATTTATAGCTAACACCTTGTTGTTATTATTATTATTATTATTATATTATTATAATAATGATTAAGGCAGTGAGCTGGCAGAATTGTAAGTATGCTGGACGTGGTTTTTGTCCATAACTACATTCAGAGTTCAAATTCCACCAAGATTGACCTTGCCTTTCATCCTTTCGGATTGATAAAATAAGAACCAGTCAGTGAAATCAATCAGTCTCCATCCAGCAAATTCCAAGCTTTCTGCCTGTAGGGGGTTCCTATAAGGTTGTTATCCACCCCTGATTGGAACTCTCCCGTATGACATGCACGCATGCTCAGTGACTTGCTTTAACTTCCGCAGACTAACGACTCACATACTGTACTGACCGGTTAATATGTCTCCGAAGAAATCACGCAAATACTGCTGTATTTGCAGCCACTATAGAAGGAAGAATGTGGACGGCAAAGTTATTTCACTACATAGATATCCTACAAACGTAGCTATTCGTCGTATTTGGCTTCAGAGATCGAGTCTTGTGAGGAAAGACTTTGTTTACACTGCAAATAGCCAAATGTGTTCCCAGCATTTCGTCAATTTTAATGGACCATCGAAAGATCACCTTTTGCCATCCGTTTTTCCAAACAAAATATTTAGAATATCAGTAAGTGCATGATCATATACGCAGTTAGTAGATGAGTGAAATGTCTCTTTGATTTATCTCCTCATTAACAGATTAGAATATGTTAAATTTCAAGAGGGAAACAAATTCGAGTGGTATACGTTGGGCTAAACACGAATGTTTAATCTAACAATTGTTGTGTTGATGTACAGGTATTTTTAATAAAGAATTTTGCATTCAAATAATAAATACATTGAAATTGTTGTTAATGTTCTGAATGAATGTGGGAATTTCGAGTAAGCCTAGCTATGATATGTTTATATATATATATATATATATATATATATAATTATTCAATATTAACAGTTTTGTATTAGAAAACCAAGAATTTATACAAGGCTGTAAAAGAAGTGCTCAAACTAGTTGAGACATAGGTACAAAGTTAATTGCAGAATAAAACCGTTAGGTCTCGACTCAAAATGCCGTAGCCCACCAATGACCACATATAAGAAGTACAACATAGACCACAAAACCAAATTAGTAAAGGGAAGTCAAAATTTTTATACATAAGAATAAAAAAAATCGATTAAAAATACAATAGAATAATATAAATAAATAAATAAACTGCGATTAAAAGTTGATTAAAAATATTAGAGACCGGTACAATTACAGTAGAATAAAAATATATATATATAGCAAAAATATAGAGAAAAAAAAATAATACATAGGGAGACGTAGCACAACAGCTCATTCGCTGAGGCCAATAAAAACAGTTCAAGATAAATAGTACGAAAGTCCAACTACCTGCCTCATGACAGCAAATTTAGTAGGTAAAATCCAATTTCATAAACAGGAATACCGAAGCGCACGGGACAAAACAACAACAGAACATCCAAAGTGTGGCAAAGTAAAATCCATATTTCACCATTCCGCAGGTAACATCAGTAAAGTCAAACCATAAACATCATTTACAGTGGATTACAAGTATAGGGAGAACACCTATGGCTATTTCGGGGGTATATCACCGTATTTAGGGCACAATAGAGCACAAATTGGTGATAACCTCTTCTTCAGGGTAAAAAAAGACACACAGACATCAACGAAGTCACCAGTCAAAAAAAAAAAAAAAATTATAATTACGAGAGCAAGCTTAAATAAATAATAATATGGACTAGTCCAAAAAAAAAAAATCTAATTTTTAGTATACCCTTTACAATAGTCAGGCAGGTTTGGTAACTAAAGACTATTAGGTTTCAAATCCAACGTAAGCCATGATAAAAATAAATGAAAAATAAATACTACCATTGTATCCATATTTTTATTATTATTTTAATATCAATATTTTTGTCTTTTTATTTTAATTTTTACTTCTATGATTACCATTACTACCATTATTACCACTACTAATACTATTATTTTTGTTCTTATTTCTATTTTTATATAGTTTTAGGAAGGTGGAGGAAAATTTATGATTGCAAAAAGGGATTACCTCGATAAACTTATTCAAGGTTTTCGGCCCAAAAGACCTAAGATTGGAAAGGGATTCCCTAATGCATAATAAGCATTTGCTAATATTAGCCCCCAATTTAGGGCTAATATTAGCAAGTGCTTATTATGCGTGTTGAGCACCAGTTTTTTTTTGAGTTGTGTTGTGAATTTGATTGAAGAAAGCGTTTAACGCGGTGAGTTCTCTGATTTGCGTTCTGTTGAAATTGTTTTAAGAACTATTATTGTGTCATGTTTTGAAGGAGCGCTTGAGTAGAAATACGTTGTAGGAATTTGTTGAGGACCTATTATTATATTGTTGCCGTTTTGTTGGAATTATTTTGTTGAAAGCCATTGCTGAGGTGGTTTAATATGACTACCAGCTACGCAGCTGCAGCTAGCAGCGGCAGGCCGACCAGCGACATGGGAATGAGAGAGGTGAAGGTAGATATGGAAAATTTGAAGAAACATTTCAAATATTTGAAGAAGGAGGGAGACTGTTTGAGGGTCGACCCTCCCAAAGAAGTGATGGAAGAAGCAGAAAAGAAAATTATCACATATAAAACTTTAAGAATCGGCTCCAAGAAAATAGAAATAGCGGACACTGAAATGATTGAGAAGTGTCTGAAGGAAATCACAGAGGAAGTTGTGCTGTTTATGAGAGGAAAAAAATACGAAACGGTGAAGGTGTATTTTAAGACGGAGCAAGGAGCTAAGAAATACTCTACTATGCCTCTGAGTACGGAAGAATGGGCCCTTTTACCAGTGTATTGCGGTAGAAGGGCGGCGAGAGTGAGGATTGGTAGAGTACCGTTGGAGATAGATATGGAAATGGTTGGTGTCAGCGGTAATATATAAATGCAAAGACAAGGTGGATATCATTAAAGTGGAGAAGTCGAGAGAAATCGAATGGTGGGGTTTTGGGGTAGAAATTCTAGCCCACATTACCCTACCGGACCTGCACAACATTGCTGAGGAGTTGGTGCTTCCCGATGACACTCGTTTACAGATCGTGGTGGAGGGAAGGCAACCAGTATGCTACAAATGCAGAAGTAGAGGTCACATGCAAGCGGTGTGTCCTCGCAGAGAAATAATCGTAGAAGAAGACAAAATAGAAGAAACAGAGGTCCGTGAGGAGGAAATGGTGCTGACCGAACAGGAAGAGGTAGAAGAAAAGCAGGAAGAGACTGAGGAGCATGGAGAAAAAAAGCGTATGCGGACTGAATCGCCGCCAAAGTCCCCAAAAAGAAAGAAAAGGGAAAAGAAAAAAAAGATGATGGAAGATGGAAATGATAGCGAGGAACAGAACGTAACTAAGATTGAAACCCAAGATACAAAGCAGGAAAAACTGTTGACAAGACAGGAGAGGTGGCTAAACTGGTGGACTGTGTTGAGGGAACAGAAGGAAAAGGCGAAGGCAGAAGGAAGGATAATCGGAAAGGTAGATTTTAAAAATATTAGAACAATACTTTTCTACAATAAGGGTGTAGAAACGGAAAAAAAGATAGCTAAGATAAAAGGATTGGTACGACTGAAATTAGAACCCGGAACGTTTGATGATGAAACAAAAGCAATAGTGGTGGAGGAATGGATAGCGAAGAAGCTGCGAGAAATGAACAGATTTAATTTCCAACTAAGTGGGTTATATGTGGGCTACAACACTTTGCCAAGCGTCGTAACGGCGGAGGAACTGAAACAATACATAATAATGAAAGAATAAGAACTGTATAAGAAAACTGTGAAATGAAACTGCGAGCTTTGGGGGACTCGTAAGCCATTCCATCATCATATTGAAATTTACTCATTTCATCTCATAATTCGATCTATGTACCCCACGTTTTGTGTTGTCTGTCCTTGTAATGTCCCCCTTTTTTGTAAATGAGGCTATAGGAAAGTGGTTATACACAATTAGGTGTACACCTGCTTTCCTATATTATTTTCGGAATAAACAACGTAACGCAGAACTCTGAACTATCAACACAACAATATTTATTTATGGAGGAAAATAAGCATGGTTGCTGAGACGCCGGAATGTTGTTTGTGAGCCGTCCCCAGAGTTGGAAAGCTGGAGAGACAGCTTGACATGACCATGCTCATGGCCGCCCGGCCGGGAAAAGAGAATGAAAAGAGCGGGAACGTTTAGATGTTGAAATCCACGCATGTGCATGGGACTCTTCCTGTGTTCCTTCCGGAACTATTCCCTGCGCATGCGTAGATGAAAACGCAGTAATGGCGACTGTATTTTGGCGCCAAATAACGTCGCTACAATGGCTCCCCCTTGAGTGTGGAAGCACGAAAATAGAAATTTTGGAGGGACGTCTGAGGCAAGATGGCCACTGAAACCAACGCAGAAAATGTGGCACAAATATATATAAAGAAAAACTCAAGGAAATGATGGACAATGGTTAGATACACGCATGCAATGTACAAAAGAATTGATGAAAGAAAACATGCAAGTAAAATGGGCAGTAAATGCCACCTAGTGAAAAACAAATGAGACAATGATAAAACAACCGTGATGACCACTGTCCAGGAACTGAAATCACGGAATGTAAAAGTCTGAAAAGTCTGATTGTTTGTTTTCTTTTTCTTTTCTCTGAAAGGAAGAAAAATGTTCAATAAAAAAAAACACTGAAATTGTCCACTAAAACACAATAAGTCAAATGTAGAGAAGATTCGGGTCACCAGTTTGTAAGAAAAACTGTGTAAACAGGATCACGTTGGCTGTACAGATCAGAAGGACTGTATGAACGAATCACGTCGGGGTCACCAATTATAGGAAAGTGGTATATACACAATTAGGTGTACACCTGCTTTCCTATATTATTTTCGGAATAAACAACGTAACGCAGAACTCTGAACTATCAACACAACAATATTTATTTATGGAGGAAAATAGGCATGGTTGCTGAGACGCCGGAATGTTGTTTGTGAGCCGTCCCCAGAGTTGGAAAGCTGGAGAGACAGCTTGACATGACCATGCTCATGGCCGCCCGGCCGGGAAAAGAGAATGAAAAGAGCGGGAACGTTTAGATGTTGAATTCCACGCATGTGCATGGGACTCTTCCTGTGTTCCTTCCGGAACTATTCCCTGCGCATGCGTAGATGAAAACGCAGTAATGGCGACTGTATTTTGGCGCCAAATGACGTCACTACAAGGCCTTCGTGCCTATAATAAAGAGAAATGGTGACTTCGTTGATGTCTGTGTGTCTTTTTTTACCCTGAAGAAGAGGTTATCACCAATTTGTGCTCTATTGTGCCCTAAATACGGTGATATACCCCCGAAATAGCCATAGGTGTTCTCCCTATACTTGTAATCCACTGTAAATGATGTTTATGGTTTGACTTTACTGATGTTACCTGCGGAATGGTGAAATATGGATTTTACTTTCCCACACTTTGGATGTTCTGTTGTTGTTTTGTCCCGTGCGCTTCGGTATTCCTGTTTATGAAATTGGATTTTACCTACTAAATTTGCTGTCATGAGGCAGGTAGTTGAACTTTCGTACTATTTATCTTGAACTGTTTTTATTGGCTATTGGCCTCAGCGAATGAGCTGTTGTGCTACGTCTCCCTATGTATTATTTTTTTCTCTATATTTTTGCTATATATATATTTTTTTATTCTACTGTAATTGTACCGGTCTCTAATATTTTTAATCAACTTTTAATCGCAGTTTATTTATTTATTTATATTATTCTATTGTATTTTTAATCGATTTTTTTATTCTTATGTATAAAAATTTTGACTTCCCTTTACTAATTTGTTTTTGTGGTCTATGTTGTACTTCTTATATGTGGTCATTGGTGGGCGACGGCTTTTTGAGTCGATGACCTAACGCTTTTATTCTGCAATTAACTTTATACACACACACACACACACACACACATATATATATATATATATATATATATATATATATATATATATATATATATATATATATATATATATATATATATTAATAAGGGTAGAAATTGATATTAATCAATTAGAACCAGTGGTCTAGCATATTAAAAAAATCCGAAGATTAAAATTATATTACATACAAAAATAAGAGGAATGACCAGCAAAAGTGGACTCCTATATGCTAGAAATAGATACCGATTCGGCATTTATTTCTAGCATATAGGAGTCCACTTTTGCTGGTCATTCCTCTTATTTTTGTATATATATATATACATATATATGTGTGTGTGTTTGTTTGATTAAATAATAAATTTACAGCATTGAATCTAATATTCCTCTAATTATTAGACTTTATAGTGTGACTGTCCCTACCTCTTCTTCACCTCATCATGCTCATGGCCAAATCAGTGAATGGTTGCTGAAAGCAGATTGGGATCAGGCAGTACTTCACCGAGAGGAGATATAAGCTTCTGCTTATTCCTGTCTGAAGTATCGTCCGATACTTCAGACTTATCATCCGATGAATTTACTTTGTTGACATTCTTCATCGACAGAATTTTTATACCTTTCAGTCAAGTCCACCTTTCTTCCAGTAACATACTGTCCATATAATCTTAAATATTTCTTTAACTCAGGCACAGTAAGTACTTCGATAGCTGAATCATCGAGCTGCTTTATATCCATGATAAGACGTAAAACAATAACAATAGCGTGGATAGTCTGCGGAAGTTTAATTGTCCACATGGAGCGCCGCCTAGCCAAGGGAGATAACCTACTTATAGGAACGCCCTATAGTAGAATGGTTTATTATTTCATTCATCCTTTCTCCTTTCCTTTCTACCTTTTTCATTAAGGTTTTCTTTCCTTCTTTCTTTCATCCATTATTACTGTTTTTTTATTCATTCGTTATTTCTTGCCCACTTTTTTATTTCCTTCCTTCCTAACTTCCTTCATTCTTTCCTCATTTTTCCTTTATTCTTCCAATTGTTTGTTGTTTCATTCCTTTCTTTCCTTCATTTATTCTTTAATTCTTTCTTTTGTTCTTTCTTTCTTTCTTTTGTTTTTTCTTTAATCTATTCTTTAATTTTTTTCTTTCTTTCTTTCATTTATTCTTTAATTCTTTCTTTTTTCTTTCGTTCTTTCTGTCTTTCTTTCATTCTTTCCTTCATTTATTCTTTAATTCTTTCTTTTCTTTCTTTCTTTCTTTCTTTTGTTTTTTCTTTCATTTATTCTTTAATTTTTTTCTTTCTTTCTTTTGTTCTTTCATGTATTCCTTAATTTTTTCTTTCAGTCTTTCTTTCCTTTTTTTCTTTCTTTCATTCTTTCTTTAATTCTCTCTCTCTCTCTCTCTCTCTCTCTCTCTCTCTCTCTCTCTCATTCCCAGAATTAGATCACCAGTTAATAAAGTAAAATAAAATGTAAATATATACTCAAAACACAAACTACAAAACTACAACAGGCAAAAAGAAAATTCTAAAAAAAAAAAAGCAAAAATAAATCAAGCAACAAAACATCATAACAACAACAGCACCAACCACAACCACCACCACAACAACAACAACAGCTACAACAACACAAAACTGTAAATTGTCAAAAATATTTTATTGATTTAATATGTTGGCAATATTTCAAGCAAATATAGAATGCAAGAAAAAGAAATGAAGTGTGCATTTGAATGACATTCAATTCAAATGCTTCTGATATCAATTTTAAAAAGAAGTTACTATAAAAAAACATGATTAAATAGGTGTGAGCTTGGTTGTGCAGTAAAGAAGTATATTGCTTTGTAAAACTTGTGGTCGTGGGTTCAATCCAACAACATGGAATATTATGTTTTTTTCTGTTTTTTTTTTTTTTGTTTCAGTCATTTAACTGTGGCCATACTGGGGCACTGCATTAAGGTGTTTAGCTAAACAAATTGAGACATATTTTTATATTATTTTACTTATGTTTTTAGTCCGGTGTTTAGTCTTTTGGTCTGTTTTTGCTGAATTGGTTAGTTACTGGAATGTTAACAAACCAACACTGGTTGTCAAGCAGTGGAGCATGCTAGCTTCATTTTTCTCCAGTCTTATCATACATACATACATGCATACATACATACATGCATACATACATACATGCATACATAAATACATACATACATACATACATGATGGCCGTCTACTCGTGAACAAAGGAAGACCATTGCTAACCTTCAGCAGCACATACATACATACTTTATACATAGACATGTGCATGCATACATGTATATTCATATATACACGATTTGTAACACATTCCAAAAATCTCCACCTGAGATTCTTAAATGAAAAGATGCCCCACACTTAGGTGTATGCATTAACAGTTCAACCATTAACACACCAACTCAACCATATATTTACAAGCACTGGGAACTCTCTTAACTCAAAAAGTCTTGTTGCATTGTTAGCAACTGGCTCAAACTCTCTCAAGAAGAACTTAAATAAAACTCAAAGAAAAATCATGGAAAACAGACATTAAATGATAATGATGATGATGACAATGATGATTATTATGATGATGATGATGATGATATATATATATATATGCACATGGCTCAGTGGTTAGAGCATCAGGCTCACAATCATGAGATAGTGAGTTTGATTCCCAGACTTGGCTGTTGTGAGTTGTGTTCTTGAGCAGGACACATTTTTCACATTGCTCCAGTTCAGTCAGCTGTAGGAATAAGTTGCGATGTCACTGGTGCCAAGTTGTATCAACCTTTGCCTTTCCTTTGGATAACATCAGTGGTATGGAGGGAAGAGGCTGGTATGCATGGGTGACTGCTGATCTTCCGCAAGCAATCTTGCCTTGACTTGTGCCATGGAAAGGAACTTTCTAGGAGCAATCCCGTGGTCATTCATGACCAAAGGGTGTCTTACTCTTTATCCTATTTATATATATACATACATATGCATATGAGTGTGTGCATGTATGTGTGCACATTTTTTTTACAGAATAAACAAACAAAAGCTGTCTCACAAAATTCATCCCAGACCCTATATGGTAAATTTGTTTCTAAATTTTATGCTTTAATGCACTGAAAAATATTTTACCAGTATATGTGCTGCTGAAATTGGGGCATATCTAGTATGCCCGTGTGTCTTTTATGACATTAAATATAGTACATTCCTTACTGAACTAGATAATGGAGTTGATATGATTGAACAAAACCCTTGAAGATGGTTCCGCTGCATGGCTTTGGTCTATTTAATCTTTTCTGTACTAACATGCTTGAAACCACTTATGGTTCTGCAATACAAATTTACTGATTTAAATTGATCTAAATTAAAAAACTTGCACCGATATGTCAGGTTAATTTATGTTCCAAATATCAGCTTAATAATGACAAAGTTATTTAGTAAATGTTTCTTTATTTTCAGAATCAATCAAATTAAAGACATTGGATTTCAACAGAAATGTAGTAACAAAAGGCTTGTGACTGTTTTTAGTTCTATGATACGAAATTCCTGTTTTAAAAATGATTCAAATTAAAACTTACCATTAAAATTTTTAGTTAATACGTTTTTCTAACACCAACTTAATAATAACAAAGGTACTATATTAAATTATTTATTTTATTTTAAAATTAACTGAAACAATGACAGTTTATTTTAACAGAAATATAGTAATAAAAGGGTTATAGTGATCTAAATAAAAACCTATCAAAACTTACACCAACTTAATAATCCTTTTTTGGCTATAGGTTCAAGGCCCGAAATTTGGAGAAGTGGGGTTAGTTGATTACATTGACTCCAGTGCTCAATTGATTTGTATTTTATTGAATCTGAAAGGATGAAAGGCATAGTTGACTTTGGTGGAATTTGAACTCAGAACATAACGACAGATAAAATACTGCTAGGCATTTTTCCCAGGATGCTAACAATTCTGCCAGCTTGCTGCCTTTTAAAACCCCAATTTAATAATGGCAGTTATTTTATTAAATTCATCACTAATTTTGAAATTAATTGAAATAAAAACAGTGCACTTTAACAGAAGTGCAGTTATGAAAGAAAACAAGTATAGAAGAATAAAGACTGAAAAATTGTTTTTTTCTTTTCTCAAAATAGTTATTTTTCTATAAATATTTCTGTCTTTCACATTTTTAACTAAGTTGAGCATACAATGTCCACCTTACAATTACCTTATAATCCTACTGTATGCACTTTAGGTGTATGTGTTGTCTACTATAGTCTTGGCTTGACCATTTCTTTGTTGTGTGTGTGTGTGTGTGTGTGTTTGTATTAAAGTAACTAATGGTATAGTCTTGATCCGAGAAAGATGGTTCTGCCATTTCTTGCAGAGCAACCTGAACAGATGATTTGTTTATAGAGATCAAATGTTTTTGTGCATTAGTCCTCTCTCTTTCTTCCTCTCTCTCCTTCTCTCTCTCTCTCCCCCTCCATCAAATCTACATTTCCTGTACAGTTGCACCATATGTTGATTTTATTTCAGAGCAATGTGCAATGAAGTGTTTTATTTAGGAACACAATGCACTGCCCAATCAAGGAACTGAACTCATGAGCTTGTGATTGTGAGTACAACACCCTGACAACTAGGTAACATGCCCTCAACACTTTTATGCACACCACTGCAAGTTATTGCAAGTATGTTTGTGTCTATGCATTTATGTTTATATATATATATATATATATATTGGTGCAAATTTGTGCAAATGCATTGCAACATTTAATTCCATAGCAAAGCTATAACTTTTAAAAGAGACATAACTCTAGTGAACTTAGACAATAAATGTAAAGTAATGATAAAATAAAATGACTACTAAACAAAATATTGGGGTTAATAAGAGTGACCAAATATCTTTGAAAGCAATGCCCCAATATGGTAATAATCTATTAACTAAAGCTATTTAACAACAAAAAGAATAAAATGGTAAAAGCATTTCTCATTTTACCATTTTTGTTTTGCAGCCATAAATATTTCCAAATTTCACATTTATAATTATATTGGTTGTTTAGTTTAGTATAATTTAGTTAGTTAATTAGTTTAGTTAATTACTTTCATTACTCCTTCATTGTATTTTACATTTTTTATCTTTGTTTTCACTTCTTTACCAATCATCATCTCTCTAGCTCATTCTTCTCTTCTTCTCCAGTTTGCTTCATTGATATCATCACCATTATCATCATCTACATCTTCATCATCCTTGTCACCATGGCAACCACCATCAAAACCACTAAACACCAGCACCACCACTACTACCACAGCCACCACCACAACAACCATCATTGCCATCTTCATATTATGTTATTAATAATAATATTACTACTGTTATTATCAATGAGAAAAACATATAAATGCATCAACAATAGGGCAAAAGAAGAATACTTTGGGGAGCATCCTCTATTTTAGTCATGTACACACATGCATACATGCACACACAAACACATACATGCATACACAAACACATACATGCATACACACACATTTACAAACAGTAGAGTCTCACATATGAAATAAAATCAGCTGAAAAACATACAATTAACTGGAATGAATTATCCTTGCAATTAGAAGACAAAATTTCCCTTAGAGTGCTTAGAATCTAAAAACAGTAATCGAGAGAGATTTCTCTGGTTATTCTATTTTAGATTTTAAAAGGTTTGTCAATTCACTATATTACATTTATGAAACTCTACCATATGTACTGGTGTCAGAGAAATCACAAATTACTGGTTGTATGTAGTATAGTACAACCTGTTGTATAATCAGGTTCCAGCAATTAAACTGGCTCTAAATCAGGCTTAAGAGGGTTGCTAATAAAGGTTGCTAATAAACCCAAGAGGACAAAAACAACATCTGTCATAATGAAACAAACACAAGATCAAGGACGATCCAGCTAAAGTCCAGGGACTCATATATTTTTGGTGAGTGTACAGTGTGTTGTAAGGTCACCTGGAGTGAAGTAGCCTTAGCTTTCATTAAACATTAAAGCATGTCTCTTGGATAAGGCACCATTGTATCCACAGCTACACTGGTGGCACAACTGCCTTGAAGGCAGTCAGACTAGGATGTATGACAACTCCAAGCATAAACCTCCTTACTGTTAGTGAATGCTTGCACAGAGGCAAAAGCTGAGGGATAAAACCCTAACAGTTGATTG
>NC_142937.1:73537943-73542943 GCF_046866305.1 Octopus bimaculoides | reverse complement strand
ACACAAATACAATGTGAGTATATATATATATATATATATATATATATATATATATATATATACACATATATGCAACGGGCTTCTTTCAGTTTCCGTCTACCAAATCCACTCACAAGGCTTTGGTTGGCCCAAGGTTATAGTAGAAGACACTTGCCCAAGGTGCCACGCAGTGGGACTGAACCCAGTACTATGTGGTTCGTTAGCAAGCTACTTACCACACAGCAATTCCTTCGCCTATATATATATATATAAATATATATATATATATATATATATATACACACACACACATACATGTATACATGTATGTATATATATGTGTGTGTGTGTATATATATATATATGTGTATGTATATATAAATTGATATATGCATGTATATATATATAAGTATAATACTAATTTCAAATTTTGGCACAAGGCCAGTATATTCAACTGGTAGATATATACTTATTTTATTGACCCCCCACAAGAGAATGAAAGCAAAGTCAACTGAAGTAGGATATGATCCCATTAAGTCATTAGCAGTTCAAAATACATTTTTACTCAATCACATCCATTAATTCTTTGTTTAATATTTCCTCAGGTATTTCTTGTAATTATGTAACAGAATAGACTCCTCTATTCCCATTCAATAGAGTTCTTGTTAAATATCAATATATCCATATCCTTCAAAGTTCAACCCTAGCTGTTATATCAGAACTCAACTTTCTTAAATAGCAGATAACCTTATTCTTG
Organism: Octopus bimaculoides; assembly: GCF_046866305.1. Taxonomy (NCBI): domain Eukaryota; kingdom Metazoa; phylum Mollusca; class Cephalopoda; order Octopoda; family Octopodidae; genus Octopus; species Octopus bimaculoides. The sequence goes on along the minus strand of NC_142937.1, from coordinate 73,542,207 downwards.
TTTTATGAATTCTAATTACTGTTGCTTTGTGAATTTTAATTTAATTCTAATTGAAATTTGTTGTAGTTTTGTGCATGGGCATTATCTGTGCACATAATTATTTAAATAAGACAAGGCCCAAGTCTGTGTTAATTGTTTTGCATAATATGCATGAAAAACGTTTTTCAATAAATGAGTAATTAGAATTAGCAAATTATGGAAATTATAAGATATTTTCCTTCTTCTTCTTTTAGTGTCATAAATTTAATACAATTCACTTATTTACTTCTCAGATGTATCATTAGAGAATGTAATTAGGTTCATATTTAAATGTTTAATAGACTTTGTAGCTGTTGGTTTATAAACTATCACACACTCATATTACTACTACTATATATATATATATATATAATAATAATAAAAGAAGGAAAATGCACACGCTTTACATTGTTTTCATATATTTTATATTGTGCTTGTCAACCGGTTTCACTTTCGCTAATCATGACATTGAAATTATTGTAATTTTGTATTTTCTTAATGTTTTAGTCATCTTGTGTGTGGAGAAGTTTAAGAATGAATGATTCAACAAGCAGAAAAATCTAAGGGTAGGTAATTGGTGATCATTATTATTGGGGACAGAGGAGGTAATTGTTCATCTTTCGGGTGGGGTTAAATAAATATACACAAGAAACTCAAAAGCTAAAGTAGTGAGATGAAATATGTACTGAGATCAAAGTTGGTCATGTGTTCATATTTAGACACGTTCTGTATTTTTCGATGAACAAATTTTCTTCTATAGGTTAAATAAAATGAGACAACAAACCCAAGTCTTACAGCTGTTTCGAGGATGTAAAAGAGATCCCATCATCAGAGACGATATGAGACAGTTAAATTGAAGGAAATAGTAGAGTTCAGTATAAGAAGCTATTTTGGAAAGGGAGAGATATAGGAAGTATAAAAATAAATATAAGAATAAAAATAAAGATATATGTTGGATGTTAAAGTTGCTGTTTCATTATCCAAGGGATAATGAAACAGCAACTGGATGTTAGTTGATGATGATGATGATGTACATGTGTGCACACACACATGTGTGTGTGTATCAATCTATCTATCTATCTATCTGTCTATCTGTGAGTGTGTATGTGTATTTATATATATATATATTTAATTTGTTTACAAGAAATGTTTTGAATTTGTAAATAGAGCTCCTATTCCATTATGCCAGCTACAGTCTAAAGATGCTGACTAGTGAACCAGATTTTTCGGGTTGCATCAAGTTGTACCAATATAATGTAAGATAAGTGTTGTAATAATAACCCTTTCTACTATAGGCATGAAGCCTGAAATTTGTGGGGCGGGGTGATAGTTGATAGGATCGACCTCAGTATGCAACTAATACTTAATTTATCAACCCCGAAAGGATGAAAGGCAAAGTCGACCTCAGCGGAATTTGAACTCAGAATGTAGGGATGAGCGTGAAATACCACTAAGCACTTTGTCCAGCTTGCTAACGATTCTGCCAGCTCGCCACCTTAAGTATAGTAATAATAACAATAATACTTGAAGGGAATTTATAAATATTTTAATGCATCACTATGTGCTTTTCCACAAATCACAAGCATTAAAATATTTATAAATTTATAAATTCCATCCATGGATTATTGTTATTACTATAGACGTACATATACATACATATATATTTATACATACACACACACACACACATATATATATATATACGTGTGTATATATATATATATATATATATATATATATATATATATATATATATATATATATATATATATATACGTGTATATATATATATATATATATATATATACGTGTATATATATATATATACGTGTATATATATATATATACACGTGTATATATATATATATATATATATATATATATATATATATATATACGTATATATATAGATATATATATATATATATATATATATATATATATTATATTAAACAGGCATCTATTAGTCTCGAATCCACTATGTGGTTAAGCAGAAAACTTCCTACGCACAGTTGCACCTGTGCCTATGACACATTATTTCATATGCTTTGACATCTCTGCCAGTCAGCCAAAGTAACTAATATGTAAAACAAAAACAAAAAAGGAAAAAAAAAAAGAAAAATTGCCCTCCAAAATCATTATATTGAAAATTAATTAAAATAATTAAGTATAGTATCTCATTAAAACTATAGTCAGGAAACGAAAATTTAATTCTTCATGAACGAGTTAGATGACGTCGTTGTTGTTGTTGTTGCTTGCAGCAGCAGCAGTGGCTGTGTTGGTAATGGTGATAGTGATAGTAGTGCTGTTGGTGTTTAGCCCTAGGTCAGTCCGTTTTAGACATACTTTGGATCAAAGACATTCTAGGCATGATCTTTCCAACTTTATTTTTTCATGCAAGTGTGGCTGTGTGTCAAGAAGTTTGCTTCCCAATCACATGGTTCCAGGTTCAGTCTCACTGCATGGCACCTTGGGCAAGTGTCTTCTATTATAACCCTAGGCCAACCAAAGCCTTGTGAATGAATTTGGTTGATGGAAACTAAAAGAAGCCCATTATATATATATATATATATATATATATATATCAGGATTTCGTAATGAGATAAAGAACCAAGGCTGTGTATAATATAGAACATTTATAAATCTATTTAGAAATGATCTATTTATAAATGTTCTATACTATACACAGCCTTGGTTCTTTATCTCATTACGAAATCCTTATATTCACACGCTGATATATGACCTATGTTGGACCCCTTATTTGCATAATCACCGAACCTGGAGCTTAACTATGGTCTATCCACATCACTTACTCAGCATTAACTGAAACCTCTGGGTCTAATTGACACCACTTTCACTCATAACCTATATATATATATATATATATATATATATATATTATATATATGTAATTTGGGAAAACAAATTTCCAAATCAATCAGGTGCAACCCTTCAGCGTTATATGCATCTACATATCATATTTTGGGGTCTTATTTATTGTATATTTATACATTTATCTATAAATATACAAAGTGTCTGATAAAAGTCAATATTCAATTTTTGGGGATTAATCGATATGCAGGTATTCTATTTCGGATAATACAAAAATAACCTAATGAATATATCTGACAGTAAACTCATGGTATTTGTTTGCACATCACGAAATAATACTTAAAGGATAAGGGTAAGATTGTCTTTGGTCATGAATGACCATGGGATTGCACCTAGAAAGTTACCCTTTGAGGCACAAGTCTGGGCAAGTTTATTTATAGAAGACCAGAAGTCACCCATGCATACCAGCCTCCTCTCTCCACACCACTGATGTTATCCAAAGGAAGGGCAAAAGCCGATACAGCTTGGCACCAGTGATATCACAACTCATTCTTACAGCTGAATGACCCGGAGCAATGTGAAATAAAGTGTCTTGCTCCAGAACACAACACATGGCCTGGTCTGGGAACTGAACTCACTACCTCATGATTGCGAGCCTGACACTCTAACCACTGAGCCAATGCACTTTCAGTGATAGGCAGACAATAAGATTAAGGTAAGCCTCATCTTATGAAACAAATAGCAAATGTTAAAAATAATAGTTTGCCATTTTCATATGTTGCATGGACAACAAGAAATATATAGAAATTAACATAGAGGTGTATAATTTAACACTTGTATCTGAATATATACCCTTGAGATGTAAATTTTTTGCAGTGCTGTTCTCCGGAAAATATGACACACTTTCTCATAAAAACTACATTTTCTCACACAGTTGTTCTTCATAATGTATGGAAACCCATTCTGGAAGCTATTTTTTTTATTTATCATAAAGAATACAAACCATGAAAAGAAAAGAGGAGAGGATAGAAAGGAAGAGAGAATGAAAGAGAATAAAATGAAAGAAAGAAAGAGATTGAAGAGAAATCAGAAATATAATAAATAACAAGCAAAATCATGTGTGTTCTATGTTAGTATTTCTTTGATATATATTATATCCTTTTTTATCTTGTTTCTTGTGAGTAGATAAAGATTGATTATGGTGAAGCTATGGTCAAAACAGAATACACAGTTCAAACAGCATCATGAGATCTTCAAATTTATCAGTCTCTCTTCTTGCTTTAAGATCTATTTTGACTACAACACCCACTCCCTCCTCTCTCTCTCTCTCTCTCTCCTTCTGTCTCATATTCATTCCATCCCTCCCTCCCTCTCTTTCTCTTTCTCTGTCTCCCTCTCTTTACTTCTAAAGGTT
>NC_142937.1:73527943-73535443 GCF_046866305.1 Octopus bimaculoides | reverse complement strand
ACGTCATTTTCCTTGTTTTTCTTCTTCATATTTTTCTTCCTTTTTATCCATTTCCTCCTCCTCCTCCCTCTTCTCTTTGTATTAAAGTGGAAAGAGAGGAGAAAGGTTAAAACCTTCTTTTTTGTTATTGCTAATGTTTAACCTTAAACTCTACAACACTAATCAAGTAATCAAGCAGACCAATGATTAAAGTTATTTCAAGATATACCCATGCCATCCTTCAGACTTTTCCAATTGGAGTATCACAGAGAGTGCTTTGAATTATTTGTTCTGACTTTCTATGTTCTGAATTCAAAACTCTCCCAAGCTCAGTTTTGCCCTTCATTCTTTCAGATCAACAAATAAACTGTCAGTCTTAGATGATATATTGTTGGAACTGTTAGAGATTTGGGCAAACTTGTGTCAGGAATTACTACTAACAGGTAATGTCAATAATTGAAACCCCACCCAACAAAAAAAGGAAAAATTGAATAACAAAGTTTTCTTTTAATTTATTTAAGTCATTCTATTATTCTTTCAGTCACTGGACTGTGGCCTTACCAAGGCAGGTGCCGCATCAGCAAATCACATAAACTCCAGCACCTGTTTTATTCTGTTACATATTGTCTGAAAACCACGAAGAACACCTCAGATAATATAGTTCATCATCATCCTCATCATCATCATCATCATCATTGTTTAAAGTCCGCTTTCCATGCTAGCATGGGTTGGACAATTTGACTGAGGACTGGTGAACTAGATGGCTGCACCAGGCTCCAATCTGATCTGGCAGAGTTTCTACAGCTGGATGCCCTTCCTAACGCCAAAGGATGCCCTTCCTAACGCCAAGGATGCCCTTCCTAACACCAAGAGTTTTAGATGCACTCTCAGAAAATTAGCTGGCATGGTCTGGGTAGGACAACTTTTGATTATAAGCATGTTGGATAAGGGTAGAACTGGACTAAACCACTCCAACTTGAACACAATTACTTTAATTTCTTTTGTAGACACTAAATGAAATGCCAACAAGTTATTATGAATTTACAAACCATGTGTTGGTCCTTCATCTCACGATGCTCAAGCTGTATCTCTTCAGAATATTGACCTTCTGTAATAACTTCCCTGCCCAAGCCTCTCCTGCAATCATCAGCTTGTAACAATATATAAGGAATATTTATGGCATCAATCGCACTGATTTCAGAGAACCTGAAAACTATATAGGATACCACCTCTTAATCCTTACTGTCACCATGATAATCAACATCGTTGTTTTAATGTCTACTTTTCCATGCTTCCATGGGTCAGATGGAGGTTATTGATAAAAAGTTTCCACGGTGCACCAGCATGACCGCAGCCACTTGGCTGAAACACATAAATAAATAAATTAACACTCAACTGTTTCCAAGTGAGGTAATATCTCCCCATGACCAGACATATTTTCACAGAAGACTGGAAATGTTCTACTTGTATGATGGTGTCAATTATTTTGCAACTATCACACTCTCAAGACAAAGATACACAAACATTCATGTGCATGCACACACACAACACACACACACACACACACACACACATGCATGCACACACATAAGTATGCACATGCACACACACACACACACAATGAGCTTCTCATAGTTACTGTCAGCAATTCACTCAAAAAGCTTTGATCAGCCCAGGGCCATATTAAAAGACGCTCATGGTGCCATACAGTGAGACTAAATCTGAAACTATGTGGTTGAGAAGCAAACTTCTTATCTCAGAGCCATAAAAAAAGACCCCCCCCCCTTTTGTGGTAACTTTCTAGGATTGCACCAAGGTTGTTTATGTCCATGAATACCAGCCTCTATTCTCCACATCACCAATGTTATCCAAGGAAATGGCAAAGGCTGATATAGAATGGCACCTGTGATATCGCAACTCAATCCTACAGGTGAATGAAACTGGAGCAATGTGAAATAAAGTGTCTTGCTCAAGAACACAACACACAGCCCAGTCCAGGATTCAAACTCACTCCCTCATGATTATGAACCTGATGCTCTAACCATTGAGCCATGCACCTTCACAGAGCTATGCTTGCACCTAAAAATATTAAGCAATGAAAATACAAAAAAAAAATTGTTTTCCATCTGGTTTACATTTTCATTTCCAATATTATAAAGCAAATTCTCAAATTTCTGTCAATATCTAAACAAATGACCAAAGCTAATGAAATTTAAATATTTAACTAATGTTTGTACACACAATATTGTCTGGAATATTTTGTAAATTCTTCAACATATATATCTCAGGTAGAAGTTACAGACATGCTTTGATTGAGTAAATATGCTCTGAAGCAGAAGGGTTTCCTCTCAGAATCTATTCACTATTTATATCAGTTGCTAAGCAACCAATGGAGAATGATATTACTGGATAACCCTTGTTTTGGTCTGGCTTTACAATCTGAATGTAAATATAGCCAGTTTGTTTAAAAAAAGATAGATATTATCTATGGAATATTTTTAAATCATTCAAATTGGCTACACTGAGAATAGACATTTGGCTATTGATCCTGACTGAAGCAGAACAAATACACACATCACACACACACACAGACACACACACACACACACACACACACACACACACACATGCGCGCACACACACACACGCACATACACACACGCACACACACATCTCTATGCTAAAAAATGTGTGTGTGTGTATATATATATATATATATATATATATATATACACACACACGTGTATAGATAGATGTGTAGCGAGATATATATGCATGTATGTATATATATATATTCATATATAATATGTATGTATATAATATGTACACACTTATGCATATATATATATATATATATATATATATATATATATATATATATATATATATATATATATAAATGTGTGTATATCTATCTATCTATCTATTATATATATATATATATATATATATATATATATATATATATATATATATATATATACAGAGAGAGGGAGATAGAGAGGAAGAGGGAGAGATAATTATATCTTCTGGGGTTTGTTTGTGACAGAGTTGCTGAGCAAAAATAATTTTCTGAAAATCAATGTAAGTTTAAATAAGTTTCATAAGAAGTAAAATGGAATGTTCTGTCATTTAGAATTAACACGAAAGGATTCTTTAGATGTAGGAATATAATATTGTTGCTTGCCAGAAGACCAATAGCTTAATTCTTAGCTATTTAGACAGTCAGATAGATAAGATTCCATGTTCTGGATATGGAATTGATATTATTCAATCAATGAATGTCCTGTAGGGTTACAAACAAGGAAGCTGGTTGATTGTGAATCTTTGTTACAGTTGCTGTAGTTCTTGCCAATCTGAAGCCATCTGACCTAATGGAAAACATCACCTCTATGAACTCCACTGATAATCTAAAGCCAAAGAAGGTTTTCATTTGTTCATCAAATGCTCCCTGGATTTCAAATGAACTTCTTGGTAAAACTGCTCAGAGGGGGCTATAACACAAATGCTAATGGTCTTTACATTAGGATCAGTCACAGGTCAAATCGCATTATCCACACATGCACACATACATATACACATGCATAGAAATACACACATGTGCACTCTCATATGCAATCACATTTTTACTGTCACAAGACTTCCCAAAGGCAATCAATGCTAAGTTAACAGATAACTCTTTATTGATGTGAATTGTGCTGCAGGTAAATTTAACAGGAAATTTTGATTAATTCCTTTTGCCTGATATGAACAAAAGTTTAGCTCTGTCTTAGTTACCACAAACTCCCATAACTACTCTCTCTCTCTCTCTCTCTCTGTCTCTTTGTTATTTCAAAGCAAACATACGTACACATATACATAATCATCTGAGTGTATGTGTGTTTCTGCATGTGTGTGTGTGTACATGAAAGCATGTGCATAAATACATATACACATGCATGTATATGGTTGTTATATTACAGTACAAAGAATTCTGCCAAGAATAAGAATTGAAAAGGACATGGAATACGTATTTTAGAGTTATATTCTACCAGCAGCTAAACCCAGTTTCATCTGGCCTGTTTGGATCGCTGTGATCGTTTTCGGTTAGGCATAATCTATAACAGCGTTTCTCAACCTTATCATTTCGGGTCCTCTGTTTTGATTGGAGCCTCTAGCTGTTTGAAGATTTTATCAACTCCCTGTTAGAAAATGGCTCCAAGAGTTGTGACGAAAGAATTTGTACGTAGTCTGTTTCTGAGAGCTATTCTATTGGAGGTCTGTATAATCATTAAAACATTTATTTAATTATGAACATAGAAAGAAATTATACATTAATCCCAATTTTTGTAAGCAGTTGTATCTGTAAAAGTTTTATTTGCAGAAAGCAGAAATTGAAAGATATATGAAATGGACGTGCATGTGTGGGTGTGCGTGTATGTGTGTGTGTGTGTGTGTGTGTGTGTGTGTGTGTGTGTGTGTGTGTATGTGAGAGAGAAAGAGGTTGAGAAAGAGAGATAGAGTGAATGAGTGAAGTTGTGTGTCATTGACTTATGTTGGCTGGCACGGCAAGTACAAAGCTTTTGAGGCGGCCGATGACTGGGGGGATTCGGAAGATGTGAAGAAATGCTGTCTTTTCAGTGGAGCGCTTCTTTGTAGGCAACGTTTCTCGTTTTCCCTTCTGATGCACAAATGTATAGACTTGTGGCCTGCCAACACGGGAGCATCCAACGTAATGTTGACTGTGGGAGAACACTTCCTCTGTGAGATTTAAACCAACCATTTGCAATGATTGACCCTGTGCCTTATTTATTGCCATTGCAAATGAGAGTTTGACAGGAAATTGAAGCCGCTTAAACTTGTAGATCGTATCGGAGGGAGGGAGGGACACTGGAGTTATAAGAACATCTTGACCAGCGGCCGGTCCAAGATGGTTGCTTGTAAAACTCGGGAGTATAAATATAGATTATCATGCACGTGCCGTTGCACATTATTGGAGCATCCAAATTCCGCAGCAGCATGATGGGCGCCCCTCTTCAGAAGTTTCCAGGAAGTAATTCCTCCTCTCCGGAACTTTCAAGGAAGTAATTCCTCTCCTTCCTCCCCTTCCTCGGAACTTCCCAGGAAATAATTCCTCCCATTCATCCCCTTCCTCGGAAAATTCCAGGAAGTAACTCCTCCCCTTCCTCACCATCCTTGGAACTTTCCAGGAAGGAATTCTACCCCTTCCTTCCTTTCCTTGAAACTTTACAGGAAGTAATTCCTCCTCCTCCTCAGATCGTCCCACGAAGTAATTCCTCCCTCTCCAGGAAATACTTGGAACTTTACAGGAAGAAATTACCCCTCATCGGAACGTACCTGAAAGTTCCGAGGATGGGACTTCCAGGAAAGTTCCAAGGAATTCTTAGAAAGTTCCGAGGATGAGCTATTTCCTGGTATGTATGTAGGTATTATGTACGTATGTATGACATATGTACGCTCCTATATACGTAAGTATGTATGTATGCACGTACGTATGCGCGTATGTATGCACAATGTACGCACGTAAGTATGCACGTATGTATGCATCTATATATGCACGTATGTAGGCCCGTATGTATGCACGTATGTTCGTATGTATGTACGTATGTATGTATGCACGTACGTATGCATATACATATGCATATATGTATGCACTATGTACACACGTATGTATGCACGTATGTATGCGCGTATGTAAGCATGTATGTATGCACGTATGTACGTACGTACGTATGTGCGTACGTATGTATGTGTGTATATAAGTACGTATATATGTACGTATGTATGCATGTATGTATGTATGTACGTGTGAACGTACATATGTACGTAAGTATGTACGTACGTATGTAAGCATTTACGTACTTATGTAAGTACGTACGTATGTATGTACGTACGTATGTATGTATGTATTTACGTATGGATGTATGTATGTATGTACGCAAGTATGTATGTACGTATGTACTACGTATGCACGTACGTATGCGCGTATGTATGCACAATGTACGCACGTAAGTATGCACGTATGTATGCATCTATATATGCACGTATGTAGGCCCGTATGTATGCACGTATGTTCGTATGTATGTACGTATGTATGTATGCACGTACGTATGCATATACATATGCATATATGTATGCACTATGTACACACGTATGTATGCACGTATGTATGCGCGTATGTAAGCATGTATGTATGCACGTATGTACGTACGTACGTATGTGCGTACGTATGTATGTGTGTATATAAGTACGTATATATGTACGTATGTATGCATGTATGTATGTATGTACGTGTGAACGTACATATGTACGTAAGTATGTACGTACGTATGTAAGCATTTACGTACTTATGTAAGTACGTACGTATGTATGTACGTACGTATGTATGTATGTATTTACGTATGGATGTATGTATGTATGTACGCAAGTATGTATGTACGTATGTACTACGTATGTACTACGTATGTATGTACGTACGTATTTACGTACGTATGTATGTACGTACGTATGTATGTACGGACGTTTTATCGAAAGTTTCGATGGTGGCACTTTCTGGAAAGTTCCGAGGGCTGCACTTCCTGGATATTTCTGAGGGTGGCACTTCGTGGGGGACAACATGGCACATCCTGGAATGTTGTGAGGCTGGAACTTGTGGAAAGTTCCAAGGGTGGCACTTCGTGAGGAGGCCCAGGACGGATCCTGGAAAATTCCGAGGGTGGTACTTCCTGGAAAGTTCCCAGTGTGGCACTTCCTGGAACGTTTCGAGGGTGGCGGTTCGTGGGAAGCCCCATGTCACATCCTGGAAATTTCAGAGGCTGGTACATCCTGCAAAGTACCGAGGGTGGTAATTCCTGGAAAGTTCCATGTGTGGAATTTTGTGGGGAGCACTATGGCACAACCTGGTATGTTCCGAGTGTGGAACATCCTGTATAGTTCCGAGGGTGGCACATCCTGCAAAGTTCAGAGGGTGGCACTTCCTGAGGGTGAAACTTCGTGGGGAGTTCCTTGACACATCTTGGAAATTTCCGAGGGTGGCATTTCCTGGAAAGTCTCATGGGTGGCACTTTGTGGGGAGTACCATGGTACATCCTGGAATGATCCGAGTGTGGTAATTCCTGGAAAGTTCCAAGGGTGGAATTTCGATGGGAGAACCATGATACATCATTGAATGTTCCGAGGGTGGCACATCCTGAAAAGTTCGGCCGAGGGTGGAACATCCTCGAAAATTCCGAGGGTGGCACTACCTGGAAAGTTTCAAGGGTGGCACATCCTGGAAAGTATGCACGTATGTAAGCATTATCTACGCACGTATGTATGGACGTATGTATGCACGTATGTATGCACGTATGTATGCATGTAATGTATGCACGTATGTATGCATGTAATGTATGCACGTATGCATGCACGTATGTACGTACGTATGTAAACACGTATGTAGGCTCGTATGTATATACGTATGTTTGTACGTAAGTATGTATGTCTGTATGTACGTATATATGTATGTATGTACGTATGGACCTA
>NC_142937.1:73520443-73525443 GCF_046866305.1 Octopus bimaculoides | reverse complement strand
ATGGCCCTGCTCAGTATGTAGAAAAGTAGTAGGTAGTAACTCTATAAGATGTACCCGGTGCAAGCTATGGACACATAAGAGGTGCAGCAACATCAAAGGCAGGTTAACTAGCAAGTTAGTTTTTGTTTGTGGCAGATGTTCAGGTGCAATAAAGACTGCAAACAAACAGGAAACAACTTCTATCTCATTCCAGGGTGAAAAACTAGAGGTAGTCGATAGCTTCCGCTATCTGGGCGACCAAGTTAGTAGTGGGGGTGGGTGCGCTGAAAGTGTAGCTGCTAGAATAAGAATAGCCTGGCAAAGTTTAGAGAGCTCTTACCCCTGCTGGCGACAAAGGGACTCTCACTCAGAGTAAAAGGCAGACTGTATGACGCATGAGTACGAACAACCATGCTACATGGCAGTGAAACATGGGCTGTAACTGCTGAGGACATACGTAAGCTCGCAAGGAATGTAGCCAGTATGCTCCGTTGGATGTGTAATGTCAATGTGAATACCCGTCAGAGTGTAAGTATCTTGAGAGAAAAGCTGAACATTAGAAGCGTCAGTTGTGGCGTGCAAGAGAGATGATTGGGCTGGTATGGACATGTGGTGAGAATGGAGGAGGATAGCTGCGTGAAAAAGTGCCACACCCTAACAGTTGAGGGAACCCGTGGAAGAGGTAGGCCCAGGAAGACCTGGGCTGAGGTGGTGAGGCAAGACCTTCGTACATTGGGCCTCACCGAGGCGATGACTACTGACCGAGACCTTTGGAAATGTGCTGTGCGTGAGAAGACCCGGCAAGCCAAGTAAGATCGTTGCCAGTGCCCCTGGACTGGTTCTTGTGCGGGTGGCACATGAGATGCACCATTTTGAGCGTGGCCGTTGCCAGTACCGCCTGACTGGCTCCTGTAGGATTTTCGAGCGAGATCGTTGCCAGTGCCCCTGGACTGGCTTGTGCGGGTGGCACATAAAAGACACCATTTCGAGCGTGGCCGTTTTCGTGCGGGTGACACGTAAAAGCACCCACTACACTCTCTGAGTGGTTAGCGTTAGGAAGGGCATCCAGCTGTAGAAACTCTGCCAAATCAGACTGGAGCCTGGTGTTGCCATCCGGTTTCACCAGTCCTCAGTCAAATCGTCCAACCCATGCTAGCATGGAAAGCGGACGTTAAACGATGATGATGATGATGATGATACATATATTTATTATTAAAACTGCAAAACGATCACATACATCTCTGACTCAGAGTTTCACATTCCCGTTCATCAGACAGTTGTTAAATTGTTACAGCACATATAATACATGATTTGATATAATCCAATTTAACAAATAAGCATTTCAATTTGATTGAGTAACTTATTTTCAAAATATAGATGGTGCTGTATTTGTTAACTATTACTTTTTATATGTATATATATATATATATATATATATATATATATATATATATATATATAAATATATATATATATATATATATATATATATATATATATATATGTATATATATATCTCATCATCATCATCGTTTAACGTCCGCTTTCCATGCTAGCATGGGTTGGACGATTTGACTGAGGACTGGTGAAACCGGATGGCAACACCAGGCTCCAATCTAATTTGGCAGAGTTTCTACAGCTGGATGCCCTTCCTAACGCCATCAAATTTGGTTCAGTTATGATTATATATATATATATATATATATATATATAATCATAACTGAACCAAATTTGATGACTGGCACCCGTGCCAGTGATTCGCTGACAGTACCATCTGAGCGGATTCACTGCCAGAGCAGCGGTCTGGCTTCCGTGCCAGTGACACGTAAAAAGTACCATTTGAGCATGATCGTTACCAGCGGGTATGTGAACAAAACATTCGAGCGAGGTTGTTGCATGTGCCGCTGGACTGCCTCCTCTGCAGGTGGCACGTGAAAACGCCATTTGAGCGTGGCCGTTTCCAGTACTGACAGACTGGCCCTTGTGCTGGTGGCTCGTAAAAGCACCCACTACCCTCTCGAAGTGGTTGGCGTTAGGAAGGGCATCCAGCTGTAGAAACCCTGCCAGATCAGATTGGAGCCTGGTGCAGCCATTTGGTTTGCCAGTCCTCAGTCAAATCGTCCAACCCATGTTAGCATGGAAAGCAGATGTTAAACGATGATGATGATGATATATATATATATATATGTATATATATATATATATATGTATATATATATATATATATATATATATGTATATATATATATATACACACACACACATATATACATATATACATATATGCATATACATATATATATATATCCATGGATATGTATGGCATATATATGAATAGGTTTATATATGTGACAGACCATCCCTTCCTTTTGCTGGGCTCAAATCTCATCTGCGAACGCATGGAAAACGAACCTCCACCAACTTTTCTGCCTATATGTCTGTGCACACCTTTCAATACCATGTATGCCATAATGTCCGCAAATCTAACGGAGGCCGCAAAAAACATTTTATGATCCACAAAGACCAGAGCTTAAATGCAGCTCTTGGTGTCCAAATCAGAAATGCAATCTATGTGGGTGTCTTTTCAATACATTGTCTGGTTTAAAAAGCCACATCAGATGCGATGATGGATCTAAGGTGTTGGTACAGGAGGTGGTCAGACTCTGCATAAGTAGACAACTACCAAATACATGTATATATATCTTTTATCTTTCATCTTGTACTGGTTTCAGCTGAGGCCATGCTGGAGCACTGCCTTTCAGTGTCTTTGGTTTTCTTTTCTGTACCATTTCTGCTAAAGTAGCAAGTTGGCATAGTTTGATGGTTAATATAGCTTTCAGTTCCAAAGTTGGGAGTTAGATCTTCCAATATCTTCCATATGTATGTCACAGTATATCTTTCACACTTTCTCTTTTGGAAGTCGAACTTCAGTTCCTTTAGCCTCTCCCAATAGCACATCTGAAAAAATATCACTATTTGTCTTGGGTGAGATACGAACCCATGTCAGAAAGTTTTGACTGTGACCTGAATACAGTGTCTAAGGTAGCACAGTCTGAAATATCTACTAGATGCTGAAAAGTTCTTGACTTTGAGGGTATTGCACAAGGCCTAGCTGGAGGTCCAACTTTCTGAGTTCTTTTACAGGGCTTAGAAAACTGAAGGACCATTGCAATGCATATGTGAAACCGAGAGAGAAATATTTAAATAAAATCATAATTAACTGATCCTCCTGTATTTTCTTTTACTCAAAGCTGGAAACTTTTCAGCACCTTTTCTCTTACACGTGTGTGTGTGTGCGCGCGCGCACTTATATACATGTATTTATATATCATGGAGCATTATATTCCTGGTTATGACATAATTGGTTGGAATGTCCTGTTTGTTTATCACTGACTATTGCACTCCCAGCAAGTATGTCTGAAGTGTTGCCAATATTGCGTAGTGGCAGTATTCCACATGAAGCCAATGCAAACATTTTGAACTGTTATATGTCATAACCAGTAATATTGTACTTGATGATATATAAAACTATAACCACTCGATTACTTATATTGAATGTGTTTTCCTTTCTGGTTTGTGATGGACTAACTCTTAACACACACAAACACACATACACACACACACACACACACACACACACACACACACACACATACACACACAGGCACACATTTATTTATATATTATATATATATTATATATGTATATAAATATACAATATATGTGTATATACTCTTTTACTCTTTTACCTGTTTCAGTCATTTGACTGTGGCCATGCTGGAGCACCGCCTTTAGTCAAGCAAATCAACCCCAGTGCTTAATCCTTGTAAGCCTAGTACTTATTCTATCAGTCTCTTTTGCCGAACCACTAAGTTACGGGTACCTAAACACACCAGCATCGATTGTCAAGCGATGTTGGGAGGGACAAACACAGACACACAAACATACACACACACATACAGATATATATATATATATATATATATATATATATATATATATATATATATATATATATGTATATATATATATATATATATATATGTATATATGTATATATATATATATATATATATATATATATATATATATATATATATATATATATATATATATATATATATGTATATATATATATATATATATATATATATATGTATATATATATATACATATATATGACGGGCTTCTTTCAGTTTCCGTCTACCAAATCCACTCACAAGGCTTTGGTCGGCCCAAGGCTATAGTAGAAGACACTTGCCCAACGTGCCATGCAGTGGAACTGAACCCGGAACCATGTGGTTTGTTAGCAAGCTACTTACCACACAGCCACTCCTACGCCTATATATGTATCATATATGTGTAAATATATGCATATGTATACATACATATATATATATGGGAGAATTTACGAAAAAAACAACAGACGAAAACAGGTGGTATAAACACCAAATGGATGTATTAGTATAACGCTCAGGAATAGAGAAAGTCTTTAATGTTTCGAGCCTACGCTCTTCAACAGAAAGGAACACAGAAAGAAACAAGGAGAGAAAAAAATATAAATCTAGTGGTCAGCGGTCTATCATATATGTATGCACACACATATATTATACACACACACACACACACGCACATATATATATATATATATACATATACATACATGCATATGTGTGTGTGTGTGTGTGTGTGTACATACACACACATGCACACACACACATATATGTATATACATAATATCAAGTTTTAAAATAGCATTATTCCCCATAAATCCACACACACACACACATACACACATACATATTCCCATATCTCTATAATTCCCATATCAATGCATAAATATATTTACAACCAATCAACTGCATGAATGAATTGTTACTTAACAACACCTCAATTTTTAATGTAATTTCATTTCAATTCTCTCCTATTTATCAATCTTTCGCAGCTATACTAACAATTTCATAAATTCATAATTTTTGTAACCATACTAATTTCCATAAAAATTTCATAATGCATTATTT
>NC_142937.1:73495443-73512943 GCF_046866305.1 Octopus bimaculoides | reverse complement strand
TGGGCGAATTATATGATAAAATGAGAAGGTTGAAAAAAGTATTAGTCTGAGGGAAAGGTAGTAAAAGAGAGGGAGTGACTTATATCAGAGAAGGTGAGAACAGTGGTTCTCGTTATGATTATGACTCACAGGGGTTGAACGGACTAATGTGCCAGAAGAAAATGAATGCTTAAATCCATCCAGATGAAACTTCTTTGAGCATAAAACTACCTCAAAGTTCTCAAATATGGAATTAACTTAAACAACAAGACAGACTATCATATTATCTTTAGGTTGTTGTAGTATTAAACTTGAGATATTGCAGTGTATCAGGATTTTTGTTTGGTATAATGAAGTATAGTCTGTTTATTGCTCTACAACAATTCATAAGGTTAGTGCTTATCTTTGATTCTTGTGTCATATTTACTTTGACTGGTTCTCCTATATCACTAGACTATAAGGAAGTATAATATCTACTTATAGTATTGTGTTTCTGACATTTGATAAACTATCAGATTATTGGAGTACAATGAAGAAGTGTTGAAGACAATTGAATTACTTTTCTAAGCACATCTTTCTCAAAAATAAAAGTAATTTAAACCAAAGAGATGTTGAGGTTAAATTGGAAGCAACTGAAACTGTTGAATTCTGCTGGAGTCTGTGAATGTATAATTCAATAAGAAGTATGAAAATTTTAATATCTTACAGATATCTTTGACAAATTCTTAACTGGAAGCAAAACGAAGAAAATAAGAAAAGTTTAAAAATGGAAAATGTAGAGAAATATTTTGAGAATATTAAGTTGAAAATCATTGGTAAATGAATTTTATTAAAATTACTGCACTCCAGTACAAAATATATAAAACTATTTTCAAATGATTTAATTGACATTTTTAGATGAAGAAATTATATCAGATTAAAAAAAGTAACCAAAAACTTCCATAAAATAGAAGTTACAAGAAAAATGATAAAATAAATTACAAGGTAGAGAAAAAGTCAAATTATTGAAAGTTCTTTAGTACAGAATAAAGTAATTTTTATTTTCTCTGTTCTGCTATAATTAATAATTAATGAAATATTTTCCCAAATGATTAAAAGTTGAGAGAGATTTTTTTTAAAGTTAATTAAAAAAAAATTAATTTCATTATGATGGCTTCCAACTGCTTTTATAAAAAAAAAAATTACATTGAAACAGACCTCCCCTCCCATAGATACGTCTTTATTTAAAGTCAAAACTGTTATAAAATTATATTATTTAATTTATAACCGTTATTCTTCAAAGGAAACCAATGTTGCAATAGCAAGAATTATTTTAATTTTAATTGATCTGTTACTTTTATTGAAATATAGTCTCTAAACTGGTTTTGTGGATTGATTATTTCTCTGCTATCCTAACCTAACCAGCATTTGAAATTGATCTTCAAATCTCTATGTATTTACAAGGCTTTGATTGTAGGAGTTATTTGTACAAATTTTCAAATTTTCAAATATTCTATATAACATTTGGTAAATAATAATATCGTTAGTACAAGGTTTCCAATAACATGATCATTAATTAGTTCACTATTCTGAAGGTGAAAATGACAAGGGAATGTCTGTGCAATTTGGCAAAATAAATACAACACAAAGTATTTTTATTCCAAAGCACATTTAATAGTTTTAGAGCTATTTTTATGTCTTTCATTTATATACTCAAGTGGAACATATACAGACGTATGTATGCATGTGCATATATGTAATTATCTATGTATGTTTGTATATATGTACGTATTTATGTTTATATGTATGTGTTTATGTATGTATGTATGTATGTATGTTTGTATATATGTTTGTATGTATGTATATATGTTTGTATATATGTTTGTATGTATGTATGTGCATCTCTACTTTTTAATTATTATAAATCTTCCACTAGGAGAGAGCCGATTTCCAACAAAGATACAAGGCTCCATTTTGTGTGTGTGTGTGTGTATGTATGTATGTATGTATGTATGTATGTACGTACGTATGTATGTACATACTTATGTATGTACATACATATGTATGAAATATAAATCTTTTTGTAAAACTTTCTGCATTATTAGAAACTTTCTATATTTTCCTTTTCTTTTTCTAAATACACAAGGGGCACTGAAAAGCTCCTGGCTTAGGGTAAAAGAAAATACAAAGGGATCAGTTAACTATGATTTTATTTAACATATTCCCTCTCTCAGATTCAATCACTTATTGTAGTGGTCCTTCAGTTTTTCTAAGCCCTGTAAAAGAACTTGAAAGGTTGGACCTGCAACCAGGCCTTTCATGATGCCCTTAAAGCCAGAAACTTATCAGCACATCCTTGTATGTATATATATATATCCTTTCTACTCTAAGTACGAGGCTTGAAATTTTGGGGAAGAGGGCTTGTCAATTGCATCAACCTTAGTGTTCAGCTGGTACTTGTTTCATTAGCCTTGAATGGCTTGAAAGGCAAAGTTGACCTTAGCAGAATTTCAACTCAGAATGTAAAAACGGACAAAATGCCCCTAACATGTTGTCCAGTGTGCTAACAATTCTGCCAGTTAGCCAAAGTTACCTTCTCAAATCATGCCGACTGACAAGGGCTGGTTTCCTGGTTTCGTGGCATATAAATTTTCCAGTTTGACAGGACACTGGTCTGTTGCACGATTATTCATTTTTGCCAGTTAAGTGAACTGGAGTAACATGAAATGAAGTATTTTGCTCAGGAACACAACACGTTGCCCGGTCTAGGAAACAAAACCACAATCTTCCAATCATGAGTCCAACACTCTAACCACTAAACAACGTGCCTGCATGACTTTTCACTTATGTAAGCACACATGGTACTATTAAGTTAGGCATGGCCTTGGTCAATGATTACCAAAATCCTATCTAAGTTGTGTGTTAGCGTTTGTGTGTGTGTGTGTGTGTGTGTGTTTATGCATTTGTGTGTGATGGCTGTTTACTTGCGTCAAAAGAGCATATCACCAGCTAAAGTCAGTAATAGTGGCATGGGATTTTATGTCCAATATGGTTTGCAACTTCTTTACCCTATTGAAATGATTCAGAGAAAAATTGAGGCAAAGAACTGTGGCAGCATCATGAATATCAGCAGAAGAAGAAAATTCTCAAAATTAGGGATACCATTCCCTATACACTGTGTTTTATATCAAAGTAATATTCTCTTAGTGACAAGCTTTCAATGAATCTTACTTTGACATCTAAATGAGCAGCATCCCTAAATATGGGCTGACTCAAACTGTGGTAATGTACCCTGCCCATGCCAGCACATAAAATAATGATGGTGACAGCATGTGTGTGTGTGTATGTGTACGTAAATGTGTGTGTGTGTGTATATAGACACAGGAGTGGCTGTGTGGTAAGAAGCTTGCTTCCCAATCACATGGCTCTGGTTTCATTCCTACTGCATGGCACATTGGACAAGTGTCATCTACTATAACCTCAGGCTGACCAAAGCCTGGTCAGTGGATTCGGTAGACAGAAACTGAAAGAATCTTGTCACATGTATATATATATATATATATATCTTTATGTATTTACATGTCTGTATTTGTCCTCCCACCATCACCTGACAACTGATGTTGGTGTGTTTAAATCCCTGTAACTTAGCAGTTCAGCAAAAGAGACTGATAGAATAAGTACTAGGCTTACAAAAAATAAATTCTGGGGTTGACTTGTTTGACTAAAGGTGGTGCTCCAGCCTGGCTGCAGTTAAATGACTTAAACAAGTAAAAAGACAAAAGAATATATACATATATATATATGGTGGTGGTTGTCTACTCCTTAAACAGAGTTTGACCACCTCCTGCACCTACACCTTAGCCCTTTCATGGCGTCTGATGTGGCTTTTTAAACCAGACAGTGTTTTGAAAAAACACCCACACAGATTGCACCTCTGATTTGCACTACCAATACCTGCAAGTAAGTTCTGCTCATTGTGGATCCTAACATGTCTTTTAAGACCCCCATTGGATTTGCAAACCCTCTGGCACACATCACATTCAAATGTGTGCACAAACATATAATCAGAATAGCTGGATGAGGTTTGTTTTCCATGGGTTCGCAGGTGAGATTTGAGGCCAGCCAAGGACAGACATGGTCTGTCACAGACTGTGCACACAAAAAGGTCCTTGTCATTCACCTTCTCAGTCTTTACATTTTTCCTTAAATATCTCTTGAGCCCTGCTTGCATCATCCTGGCCTCTTCAAATGCTTTCACTCCATATATATATATATATATATATATATACATACACACACACATATATGTATGTAAATATGTATAAATAGACAAACAGACAGATAGATAGATAGACATATATATAACTGATGGATAATTATATGACAAATTCCACCCATGTAGCACTAGTCAGCTTGACATTATGATAAAAAAATCTTCTTCAAGGTCCCACACACTAGAATGGAGCCCAGAACCATGTGGTTGTGAAGCAAACTCCTTAACAACACATCCATACCTGCCACCCATAAATTATTCAAAGTTAAGTTTCCATTCCATATCAACATCACAGCTTAAAAATATTACAGTTGGAAAATATTTGCATCTCTCTCTGCCTTGGACATTTTGATTTATCTGAGCAGTACTCCTGACAATAAATTCCATTAGTTCTCTCTAGCCATTCCTTTAATTGACGTTAGGCTTCTTAAAGACAGAAAAAAAAAAAAAACAAGAAATAGATCTTGTACTTTCTAGGATATGAAAATATTGGGAGTAAACGGTTTAGCTTTTATTGACCTCCTTCTCTAAATACTAACAGCTTTGTAATTTCATTTCTATTTAGAGAAATAAATG
Source organism: Octopus bimaculoides (assembly GCF_046866305.1). NCBI lineage: Eukaryota > Metazoa > Mollusca > Cephalopoda > Octopoda > Octopodidae > Octopus > Octopus bimaculoides. The sequence goes on along the minus strand of NC_142937.1, from coordinate 73,508,136 downwards.
CAGTTACAAACTGAATTTAACTCTTTAGCATTTGAACCAGCCATATCCAGCTCAAATATTCTACCTGCTTTACATTAAAACTGGCCATATCTAGCCTCTCACATCTACTCTACACTCTAAAAGTAAACCATCATATCACTGAAACCTCAAAGCTTTGAGATAATACTGGTTAATTCAAAGCGATATGAGTAAATAAAGCAGTACATTTAACAGAGTAATCTGAACACTAAAGGGTGAAAGAAATTAATAAGCCAACTGAAGGCAACAAGAGACAACAGTAGTTTATTTACAGTTTATTCTGCTGGTTTCCTAGTCTCTTTCTCTTGTCAGATTACTCTTAGGCAAAGGGATTGGTTAATGCGACATCAGGGTATATATCTGCACACTGGTGGGCACATGTGACTCATGTCTAGGAGCCAGCCTTTCTCCAAGTCTCAGTCTTTTGCTACCGGATCATCTTCTTCTGTTTGAGCAATAATTGAGGCTCTGGACAAATATTACCACCCCAGGCAAGAGCAAATCACTCCATACTCCTCAAAACTCTTGAACTCGCAAGCTGGGACCTCACCACTGGATAAAGTTTAATGACTTGACAAAGACATCTAATAAAATACCCTGTTTATATATATCTCAATCAATTTTGAAAATAATCAAGAATTTAGATGAATTTAATAAAATATCTAACTTGGTGTTTGAAATGTAACTAAAGTTGCTTACCTGAAGCTATGTTAAAAAGATTTAATTTGGTTTTAAATTTTGGCACAGGGTCAGCAATTATGAGTGTATGGAGGGGATGCACATCAGTTACACAGACCCCAATGCTCAACTGGCACTTACATTTTATCGACTCTGAAAGGATGAAAGGCTAAGTTGACTCCAGCAGCATTTGAACTCCAAATGTAAAATTGGAAGAAATACTGCTAAGTACTTCTTCCAACATGGCAATAATTCTTCCAGCTCATTGCTCTTACAGAAAGTTTTAATTTAAAATGAATATTTCAAAATGAGAAGCTTTGTAACATAAGAAGCTTTGTGTCATGACAGTCAGTGACAGTCAGTTTGGGTCACTGATTGTCTCTGTAATTAAGGTAATATTAATTTCAAATTCAAGACTATCTACAATTTGGAACTAAATTTTGTAATGAAAACAAGTAAATTTTGATTCCTATCAATAGTTTTGTTGAAGTGTGATTATGTTGGACAGTTTTTCTATCTCTTTCAGAGTAATATGTTCATGTTTTGTTTGGCCAAGATCAGAGCAGGAACATTATTGTTCTCAAGACTCAAATAGGTCCTGATCCAATATATATCCCTTTTTCAGGCAAAATGTCCTATGGACTATATTTTCTGATCTTTTTAAAACAGTAGGATATGAACTTTTGAGATTCATCTTTTATGTCTCGCAGGTCAAATGACCACATCAAAGCTCCTTTGTTAATACATAAATATGAACTATCAAATACGTTACTAACAAATATGAGATTTTATCATGCAGATGATACAGAGTCATTTTAAAGTCCTTGTGCAATTTTAAATTTGTACAATAATAGTTCTTTATGTATATTAGAATTAATATGTGAAAAAAATAAGTGAAAGAACTTGTTTTAAAATAAATTTTATCATGAAATTGTTAATTTTCACCATGCCTACTGTCATTATGCAAACGTGATGTAAATCGAAAGTTCATTTCACTACAGATATTTAGTTACTCACTGAATTACATTAATTATCCTAGCCTGCAAGTTGAGTTGAGTGTATATAGCCTAGTGCTAAAACAGAAACAAGAAACAAAAGTCTATAGAACTGGCTCTAAACCATTTTGATGCCAACGTGTCTGCAACTAACACCGGTTCTATGGTACAAATTTTCTGTTTTAAAGTGATCCAAATCAAGTGTTAAACTGCATGCCAGATTAAATCTATCAGCCAGGTAGGCCATGGTGGAGTTTGAACACAGAATGTAAATAACAAGAAAAAATACCACAAGGCATCCTGGGGGCTGCTCTAAAAATTTCTCCAAGCCTCTGCCTTAAAATGGCAATTTATTCATCAATTCTAGAAAGATGTAAGGTAAATTTGACTTCAGATGAATTTGAACTCAGAATTTATTCCAGAATGTGGAATAAATACCCAAGCTATTTCATCAAATGCTTTAACGATGACTGCCGATTTGTAGCAATATTTGTGAAGAATTATACAATTTTAATATGTTCCATTAAAATATACGTTTATGGTCTTGCAGATTGTCAATAATTTGAAATATAATAAAACAGGATAAAACAAAATAAAATACAAAAAAAAAATTCAATAAAAGTTTGTTATTTGTAGATTGTTTTCTGTCAAATATTCTGGATGCTAAGATGGAAATCTGAAACAAAAGCTATCTGCTAAGATGACCAATCAAGGAGAAACAAATTATAATGGACATTTCCTACAGAATACAATTTATAATCTTTATGAAACAATGTTAAAAATTTACAAATATGATTAAATTCAATTTTCTGTTGATCTCTGATGGTTGACAGCTGAATTAAGACTGATAGATTTCAAAGATGAAGTGTGAAGTATTTTTATATTCTGTCAGAATAGATAGAGGGTGTTTTGAAAATAGAGTTGTTGTAGTTTAACCTCAGATCACTCAGGCTAGCCTAAGTTGAGCCAACCTCTGATCAAAGGTATTCTATGTATGATCATCAGGTTACACTATTCAATACATCCTTCCTTATATAAAGCCATTGGAGAGTAATTTAAGGGAAATCAAGTTGCTATTTCTAACAGATAGTGTAACGATGTAGATCAATCATGGGCAACATATGGTCATGAGGCTTTCCAAATGGCTCACCTAATGAAAAAATGATTTGAATATTCTCATTAGTGGAGCCCACCAATTAGGCAGAGGTTACATTTTTCTTTTGAGAAGTCCATCTGAGACACAGCCCACCCATTGATAAGCTGTTTCAGGTGGACTTCTCAAAAGAAAAAAAAAGGTTACCCATGTCTAATATAGAGGAATTCTCAAGAGTTATGTTAGTAAGGTATTTGGGTTCACATTCAATCATGAGCATTACACTGTATTCATGGCCAAGATGCTTAACAATTAAATGGTCCAGTTCATATAACCACGTGTACATATATTTCCTCTGTATGTAAAAACCACCATTGTAAGCAGTGGAACCAGTTCCTGTTCATCAATTCTGCTCAGAGCACTGGTCAAGACTATGATAAAAACACTTACTTAAGGAATCATGCACTTGGATTGAACCTGGAACCATGTCATTGCAAAGCAAACGCTTTTACTACACAGCCATGCCTAGACCAAGTTAGCCATCCTATCTAGCCAATGAATACATTATCCAATGTCCTTTTTTAAGATGATAGGGCATGATATCAAGGAGATTTGGCTACTAATCCTCGCAAGCCAGATGATATTGTATCATAAATTTTGCTGGTATTGTTGATTTAAGTATGTCTTTTCTCAGGCCTGAGGGAAGTTGGAAAGCAAAATCTTGAAATTAGCAACAAATTCTTAGTGTGGAGGCACCCTTGAAAAAACCATAGGCAAGGCTAAAATAAATCTTGCAACGGGCTCTTGTTGTAATGATGCCTTTTTATTTCTTAGTCAGACTGGAAGGGCAATACCCAGAACACCTTCCAGGGCCTCTGAGTCTGTGGGAAGGAAGGATGGAGGGAGTAATGTATTCATAAACTGGAGAACTTGCTTGTATGCTTGCAACAGAGTGCACTCAGCAAAAGGCATCTAAGGTTTATTTGGTTTATCATCTAAGTAAGCCGCAGCAGGATTTGAACACTGAACACAAAAAGCTAGGATATATACTGCAAGGAATCCCGTATGATGCTCTAACATTTCTGCCAGTCCATTACACTGATTGGTACTTTATTTATCAATGCCTGGAAGGACAAAAGGTAAAGATGACCTTAGTAGGATTTGAACTTAAAATGCAAATACTACAAGGAATTTTGTCAGATGTTTTAACAACTTTGCAAATTCACCACTTTGAGAGAACTATTAGGAACAACAGATCAGGAAATAAGAAACAAATTATAGTTCTTGTTAAGTTCTTTAGGAAATGCATGAACATCAAAACATCTCATTTCTCTTTCTTTAATAACGAAGCATTAGTACCTTATCAAAAGAAACTTGTATCTCGATAAAGTAGTTTCAAAATTAGAAATAAAAGTTTCTAGACTGTTCTTTGTTATTTTCCAATTTATTTATTTCCGTCTTCTTTGTAGTTTGCTTATTACATGACATTTCAGCAGATAATTCCATTTCCATGATAATTCTGTGATTATTCCAGAGAAGCGGAAGAAGCTCACAATAGAGTAGAAATCAGACCAATTCCTTTGTGAAAGAAAATGGCAAACAAACATAGTATAGGGCAAGATTAAGATTTGAAATAAAGAAACCACTTCAAGAATTTCTGTATGACTACAAGTATATTTACTGTAAATTGAAGCCATTATTTGATATTGTTATATTAAGTTCAACTTTTTCGTTTTTATTTTATTTTATTCACAAATATCATTTGTACAAAGAATGATATTTTGGCGCTCAAAAAATATTTCCACTCATCTTATTTTAGTTTAGACCCTTGTAGGTTCTGATCAAGCAGATCTATGGTCATTGCTAGAATACTTTTGACCTTGCATTTTTTTTTTATATTCAGAAAGCGTATCTAGAACTACTTAGTCCATGTTGTTTTCTGTCTTTAACATAGTCAGTTGTAATTTCAGAGAGATTTTACTTTTATTTCTTGCGAATCAAGCAACCATGTAGAAATTTCTCTGAAATTTCTTCCACAGATACATCTTTAACAGAATTATCTTCATATATATAGCTTCTGCAGATATATTTTACAAAAATATATTTTACCAAAATATACTCCTTATCTTCTCCCAAACAGTTTTTTATATGAAATTGTTTTATAGAAATATTTCCCACAAAAACATTTCCACATAAGCAACTCTAAAAATAATTATTTTGCATTCAGGTTATTTTTACAGTTTCATTTTTCACATGTTCAACTTTCACAGAAAAACTAACAAAAGAATGCTTAGTAAAAAGTATTTGCCACACAAATATCTCCCCAAAGAAGCATTTACATGAATCTCATTATTCACAAATATCTTTCCCTTCCCCCAAAATATATTCTTTAAAGACATATTTCCACATAAATCTAAAGCTATTTTATATAAATATTTTCTATAAAATATTTCCCATGGAAATGCAAATATTTTCTGATAAATATTTCCCATAGAAATTATTTTTCATGTAACTGTTGTATATAAATTAATCTTCCACATAAACATAGATTTTACAGAAATATACTCTGCATAAACATCTTCAACAGAAATATTTCCCATAAAAATTATTTTTCACATAACTGTCATAAACAAATTTACCTTCCACATGAACAGTTTCTACAGAAATATCTCCCATAAAAATATTTTCAACAAAAACAATTTTCCACAGGAGCATATTTGACTCAAACAACTTGATGTTAAAGTACAATAAGAAGTAGCTGATATATGTGTGCAAAAGCTGTAAAGATCTAGAGAGATACAAGATCTATAATGGCCAATAGATTTTCATGTGAAAAAAAAAAACACTCATTGATTATTATCAGATAATTGCACTAATCTTCTTCCTTTCAGGTGCAGAAAATAGACAGCAAAAATCTAAACACCACCAGAAACTCCTCTCACTCTATGAGGTGCAAAACTTCAGGGCTGCCACATCAACATTTGTATGATGAAAGATATGTCTGGAGAGAAAGTGAGTAGTGAGAGAAAAAGTAAGTAGATGTGTATTGTATCAAGGTAATGGGAAGCCAAACTCTTTACAAATAAGGAATACAGGTACAAATTCTTCTAAATAGCAAATAGTTGATGGAATAAGCATTTTATTGGTAGTAAAATGGATACCTGAATAAATGAGGTAGTCAGAGTATGTGATATAAAATAGTTAACCCCTTAGCATTTAAACCTGCTCTATCCAGCCTAAATAGTCTACCTATTTTATCTTCAAACTGGTCAGATCCAGCCTCTTACACCTTCCCTGCAATGTCATTCTAAAAATAAGTGAGCATAACTTTGAAGTCTCAAAGCTATGAGATAATAAAGGATTAACTTTGAAGAATGTGAATAAATAAGCATTACATTTGACAAAGTAATCTGAATGCTAAAGTGTTAAACAGAGATTAGTCACAGGGAATATGACAGAACCAGTGATGTCTGCATAATCGAAACTAATTAGTGAAGAAAAGTGACTGTTCTATGAGACCATCATTAGATTATCATGAAAACATATGACAGCAATCTCTTCAATATGTCTTGTGGACTGTTTCAATCTATAGAAGCTGTTGTACACAGAATAAAGGAGCATCAAGGCTACTGGAGTTCTGCAGTGCAAATGACTTAACTTATTGTAACAATAACCATAGCAAGGTGGCCTACCACCTGATCATCCACCAGTTAGGCAAACACACAAGCTTGATGTACTTCTTACTCAGCAGTAAAAGATATATTCATAGAGTGTTGTCAATAGTTTTTTCTTCAATAAAATATGTACAACTTAACATAGATTAGTGATTAGTGACAGTGATACAGAACAATCTGGAGAAAGGGAAGTATGAAAACTGAAAGATGTAAAATCAAAGAAATACTGTGACATATATGTTGAGATGTAAGGGGAGTTAGAGATGTATAACACATAAGCATGAAAATATAAATAAACAGTCATGATTCTGATATTTATTTATCATCCGGTGAGATACATCTGCACCACCAGATGCTCCTGAACCAGTTGTTGAGTGTCCCACTCAAGAGGAATCGATGCTAGATGTGTTGAAACAATTGTGATTAATAATAAATTCTCGTATATTCCATCTTCTGTCTTTCATTTGCTATATATATATATATATATATATATATATATATATATATATATATACCTACACTCTCTGAGTGGTTGGCGTTAGGAAGGGCATCCAGCTGTAGAAACTCTGCCAAATCAGACTGGAGCCTGGTGTTGCCATCCGGTTTCACCAGTCCTCAGTCAAATCGTCCAACCCATGCTAGCATGGAAAGCGGACGTTAAACGATGATGATGATGATGATATATATATATATATATACATGTTTATATATTTAAATTATAAGGCACAAAAAGAAAATGACTCTCCCCAGACACAACAGCATATATATGTTTCTAATTATAAATAAGGAGAAAAGAAAAAACTTTTCTATGCCAATATGCTGAAAAATAGACTTTAAAATGTCTAACCACATACAATATTTTTCACTATAAATACACAGTGTGCTGAAATGAGGAAAGCAAGCTAAGAGAAAATTTACAAAAATTCATTATTCCCAAATCAGACCGATTTCTGGATTAATCCACAAAGATTCTTCGTTCTTCAGCGAGAAACACAATTAGAAATAAATGGAACACTCACATATACCCACGGAAAAAAACTGATGCAAAGTCATAAGTACATTTAAGTACCCCAAATATATCCAAACAGAAATTCTGTAGCAAGCCTCAGCACACATGTAGACGGTCTGGAAAACTCACATTAAATAGTTAGCAGTCCCGAAGTGAATGAAAAAGCATTTACTTCTAATATAAAGATAAAATTTTTCAAAAAAAATTTTATCCTTATATTAGAAGTAAATGTTTTTCAAAAAAAATTTTATCAGTGGCCAGCATATTAAAATACCTTTCAAGGTGAAAACATAAGCAATCATAAATAAGAGTGCAAAAGCTTGCTACAGAATTTCTGTTTGGATATATTTGGGGTACTTAAATGTACTCATGATTTTGCATCTGCTTTTTCTGTGAGTATATGTGAGTATATGTGAGTATTTATTTCTAATCGTGTTTCTCACTGAAGAAGGAAGAATCCTTGTGGATTAATCCAGAATTCAGTCCAATTTGGGAATAAGGAATTTAAAAAAATTCTGTTAGCTTGCTTTCCTCATTTCAGCACACTGTGTATCTATAGTAAAAAATATATATATTTCTAATATTCTTTTATTCTTTTATTCTTTTATTCTTGTATTTGTTTCAGTCATTTGACTGTGGCCATGCTAGAGCATCACCTTTAGTTGAGCAAATCGACCCTAGAACTTATTATTTGTAAGCCTAGTACTTTTTCTATTGGTCTGCATACATATATAGGTACAGGACATCACCAACTGTGTAAACAACATAAAATATGTAGACAAATGAGTTAACTACATAAACGAGGCAAAAAAAAATGGAAAACAGGACAAGTAAACACAGAGAAATGTCTACTCCTCATTTCGAGCATTCAGTGACAATAAGAGTCTTCAAAGACAGCTGCTCCCATAAATTCTAAAATAAAATTTAGGATTTATGGAGTGTCAAAGTTGGGAACAAAAACAGAACAGTGGAGACATATAAAGAAACTGATTGAAAACAAATATAAAGGGACATTAGACCAGAATGAGAGGAAAATAATGAATGCAGGGAGATATATTTTCTTTGAAAAGAGAAAAGATAGAAAAAAATGCCCAGTCCTTTGAACGTCTGTACAGAAAAAGAAAGATGGTCATGTGAGGGAAGGAAAGATGGACAATGGTCATGTGTGAGCAATGAGAGAAAGAAAAAGAGAAAGAGGGAGAGAGACAGAGACAGACATACAGATAGAATATGGTGAAAGAAGGAGAGGAAAAAGAGGGAATTAGAGAAGGATGGAGGAAGAAAACAGTATAGAGTAGAGTCGCATCAAAATGGTGAAGATAAACTTACTTGGATGTGGATGCGTGGCATTCAATTAAATGATAATAATAAATAATATATATATATATACATGATTATATATATATATATATAGTTTTAGGGAAAATAACCAATTTTCAAGAACTCATCGATGAAAATCCACTATCACATATAGAAAAATTAATAATTAAAAGCACAATAAATGAGTATAATATAAAGTAAAGTAAATATCATAACATAAATATAATAAAAAAGATTACACGTGTTTCATAACCAATTTTCAAATAGAAAAGAAATTTAAATCGATTAAAATCAATTGAAATTATCGAAAATAAGTTCTATTCAAAAATATAGCTACTCGTCAGATCGTAAGTAGAACAATAATTAGATATATATCTCAACCAACAATAAGTACCAAATGAATTAATATGAAATACTTATTATATAAAGATAGAAAAATTATTTTAAAAATATCATAATATCAAAATAATAACCATTCAATAATCATCCCTTCATCCATTATAATAACATGTATATTATATACAAAAAACATCTTACATAAATTATCATTGTTTTAAATACAAGTTGAACGAAGTTTAAGTTTAAAATAATAATGAAGATAAAATATATATATATATATATATATATATATATATATATATATATATATATATACATACATATGCATATATGCATACAGGAGATTGCCAACTGAGTAAACAACAGGAAATATGTAGACAAACGAGTTAAATACGTAAACGGGACAAAAATAAAATGGAAAACAGGACAAGTAAATATAGAGAAGCGACCCTTCATCAGTTGTCAGCTGTCTAGGTATATGTATATATGCATATATCTATATATACATATATATATATGTATGTATATATATATGTATGTATATGTATGTATATATATATATATATATATATATATATATATATATATATATACATATGTATATGTATGTATATACGTTTATATATGTGTGTGTATATGTATATATATAGACATACATATATGTACATATATATATATATATATATATCATCATCATCATCAATGTCTGTGTTCCATACTGGCATGATTTACGTATGTATGTAACAGCAGCAGCAGCAGCAGCAGTAGCAGCAGTAGTAGTAGTAGTAGTAGTAGTAGTAGTAGTAGTAGTAGTAGTAGTAGTAGTTAGTAGTAGTAGTAGTAGTAGTGATGGCAATAGTGGCTGACTGATGACATGGTGATGCTGAAAGCAACAAGAGACAACAGCGAAACAATGCAGATGGTGGCATGGTGGTGTTAGTGGTGGTGGTAGTGGTAGCAGTGGTGGTGGGCACTGGTGGAAGTGATGTGGGCTCAGCTGGTGGTGGTGGTGGCGGTTATGTAGAGCAGAGTTGGCTGAAACATTTACAGTCATTTTCTTCCCTCCGAAAGATTTTGGACATAAACTGTTCATGTCCAATGAGGTGAAACCACTTCAGATATGGTACACTTTATTTTGAATTGTCATCTTACCTTTTGTGTATTAGAAGTGACAATTGTTGTTTATTTTGTTTTTCTTCTTTTTCTCATAGAAATCAATATCGAAAACAAACTCAGTACAGAACCAACAAATATCAAGTGTGCATTTGTTAGCATTTACAGTATTGTATGGTGGCGAAGTTAGGTGCTTTGCATTCACTGGATGTAAAAGGATGTTGAGAATATAACAACAACAATGACAACAACAACAACACAACAATAGGAGAGCAGACTGTTGACTATAAATATTTTAGACAATAATAACAAACACATTTAACTATATTTGTAGCTCTGTTTAACCATTTTGATATCAACCCAGCTGAAACTGCCTCTGGCTCTGTAGTACAAATGTCTTGTTTTCATAAGTTTTAAATTAAAATCTTCCACCAAACCTTAGTCACAATTTATGTTCCTAATACTAGCTTAATGAAAACTAAGCTATTTTACTAAATTCTTTGTTATATTTAAAATTAATTGAAAGAAACACAGAGCATCTGAAAATAAATACAGTAATGAAAGGATTAATTTATATTTATAACTCTGTTAAGAGATGTTTAATAAATTTAGAACAATATTTTGCTTGATATTTTCAGCGTTTCCTATATTTCATATATTTTTGTGCTGTCTCTTTAGCATATCTATTTAATCTCTCTTTAACACACACACATGAATGTATATATGCATATGTATTTATGTATGTGTGTATGTATGTATGTATGTATGTATGTATGTGTGTGTGTATGTATGTATGTATGAATGGATGGATGGATAGATGGATGCATGTATGTATGTCATATCATTTATATTATACATATATGTTATTTATATTATTATTTGATTGAACACCATGCATCCATTTCCAAGTAAGTTTATCTATATATACATATATATATATATAGATATATACTTTTTATTAAATCTGCAAAATTATCACAGAAATGTTACTCAGAGTTTCACATTCCTGTTCGTCAGACAATTGTTCATCAGACAGTTATTATTTAGACAGTTTTCATCATAAATGTCTGACGAATGGGAACGTGAAACTCAGAGTAACAGTTCTGTGATAATTTTGCAGCTTTAATAAAACGTGTATCACTCTACCTTTGGTATTCGAGTACTATTTTTTTCACCTTGTTTTGCACTTATGTGCCCACCTGTATATGTTTGTGTGTGTGTGTGTGTGTGTGTGTGTGTGTGTGTGTGTGTGTATTTATGCATATGATATATCATATATATGTTTTGGACATAAGCATGTATATGTAATCCATGATCTATTATCTATGATAGCTTTTCAAAACTCAATAATCACCAAATATTATATGAATATTAGTTTGGCAACAGTGTGTTCAACTTGAAAAGCATCAAACGGTCAAGCAAATGGGGAAAAATTCCCACAACACTAAATATATGAATCAGATGCCTACAATAATTACCTGATAATTAGGCACAGACACATACACTAAAAAATCTATCTATCTATCTATTTATCTATCTATCTACCTATTTATCTACCTACGTACCTACCTACCTACCTACCTACCTACCTTCCTACCTACCTACCATCTACTTACCTAGCAATCTACCTCTACCTACCTACCTACCTACCTACAAACCAACCAACCAACCTATCTATCTATCTCTCTCTCTCTCTATATATATATATATAAATATATATATATATATATATATATATATATATATATATATATATATATATATATATATATATACATATATATATATATATATATAAATATATGTGTGTGTGTGTGTGTGTGTGTGTGTGTGTATGTTTTTTATGAATTTGTGCTGCAAGATTCCTGATGGGAATTCATTTGTAGAAACAGATATAGTTATATTTTTGGATGGTCAAAATAAAAAAAAAATGGCTATCCTGATATACAACAATATATATATATATATATATACTTTATTATGTGCTTACTCCGGTATATATATATATATATATATATATATATATATATATGCATAAAAATATATCATATATATATGTATGTATGTATGAGGTAGTGTCAAAAGGTTCCTGGACTAGTTATATTTAATAAAAAATAACTTGGTTACCATTTTATTAATGCAGTAATGCTTATTTGAATCCAGACTGGCATCTTCATTTAGCACGTGGCCAAGCTTATGTACTTACTTGCTTGCCCCTAATATTAACTTATTCATTTTACTTTAATTGAAGGGTGTGAGCTGGCAGAATCGTTAGCACACCCGGTGAAATCCTTAGCGCTATTTCGTCTGTCATTACGTTCTGAGTTCAAATTCCACTGAGGTCAACTTTGCCTTTCATCCTTTCGGAGTCAATAAATTAAATACCAGTCGCATACTGGGGTCGATTTAATCGACTGGCCCCCTCCCCCAAAATTTCAGGCCTTGTGCCTAGAG
>NC_142937.1:73487943-73490443 GCF_046866305.1 Octopus bimaculoides | reverse complement strand
GAACCAATGCAGCAAAGTTCCCAGTGTGGTTCAGTATAAAATAAATAATGCAAATGAGTGGAGGTTCACTACAGCTGTTTCAGACATGTTTTCTTTTTGACGCACAAAGCAATTACATCATATAAAAAAGCAGTTCTCTTCTGACGAATTAAAATTAAATTAAAATTTGGTTTAGTATTTTTCACACAAATATTATAAGATGTATATTGACTCTCTCAACCAGTACTGAGGTGAAAGAACCAATATGCATTCTGTATTATTTGTGTGAAAAATACTAAATGCTAAATTTTATATTATTTTAATTCACCTGAAGAAAAGGTTTTTTTTTTTCATATGGTGTAATTTGTTTGTTTATAAATAAAAAAACATGTCTGAAATATACTCTGTAAAGTGGTTGGCATTATGAAGAGAATCTAACAGAAGAAATCATGCCAAAGCAAACATGGGAGCATGATGTGGTTTTCTGGCTTGTCATCTTCTGTTGAGTCATCCAACCCATGCCATCATGTGAAACGGACGTTAATGATGATGATGATGATGATGATGTGTGTGTATGTGTTATGATGTATGAGTATGTATGTAAGCAAACACCATTTAGATTGGTCCATCAGTTTTACTTTTGTGAGAGGAATTAAAAAGTATGTTGAGAAGAATTAGAAAGTAGCCTGTTGAGGAATGTGGGGTGGTGGTCACCACATATGAAAATAGTCAGAAGAATGTGATAACCAAGTGTATGTCTCACTTCCTTTAACTGACACATGCACAAGGGAATACAGCTGTAACTCAGAAGAGAAGAATGCTTGCACACAGAAGAATTTTCTCATAAACTCATACACATATGCACATACACACATGCACACATGCATATGTGCATATGCATGCATGCATGCACATGCACACATAAAATCATGCACTCATGCAAACATACACACACATGCACGCACACACATATCTAATTTGGTTATTGCCTATGACATGGTAAACCACAAAAATAAAAGAAGCCACAATTATTTCAGAAGAGTAAAAGAAATTTATTTTAAAAATTGAATATTACAAAATGTACAGTCTGTTTCATTCCTCAATGGAATTGCTCAAAATATGCTTTGAGACTCTCCAAATATGTTGTGCTGTAATGCATCAAAGCATATTTTAACAAGATTCTGAATGAAACTCATCGAAGTTTGTTCTGACACTGTCAGTACAGAAGGCAAACAGTGCATTTGTCACATTGAGTATTTTTGAAAATTCCATGCATACATAGGTTCAAGTATGGCTGTGTGGTTAAGAGGTTCACTTCTCAACCACATGACCTCTGGTTCACTCTCAGTTTGGCATCTTGAACAAATGTCTTTTAGTATAACTGGTGAATGGTAGAGTTGGTATTCAGAAAGTGAAGCAACATTGTCATATATATATATATATATATATATAACTCTTTACTTATTTCATATATATATATATATATATATATATATATATATATATATATAATGATAATGAAGTTAAACCAAATAATTATATTTTGAAAGCATTTAATACATGTTTCAGATCTTCGTGATATATAATAGAAAATACCTCCCACTACACAAGACCTTCTTCAGTCAATACATTTCTTCATATATATATATATTTTGTCCACCAATGTGGTGTTGAGCACTCATTTTCAATGTTCAACAGTTACATGTATATATATATATATATATATATATATATGTATATATATGTGTGCATGTGTGTGTGTGTATAAGTACACACATACACACAGATATTCATATATATATATATATATATATATATATATATATATATATATATATAAATGTATACATATATGTATATATACGTATAGTAAATGATATATATATATCAACATCATCATCCTCATCATCATTTAGTGTCTGTTTTCCGTGCTGGCATGGGTTAGGTGGTTTTAATGGAACTGGTAAACCAAAGAGCTGAGCCAGGCTCCAGTCTAGTCTGGCTCACTTTCAATGGCTGGAGACCTTCCTAACACCAATCACTCCAAGAGTGTTGTGGGTGCCTTTACATGTCACTGGCACTGACCATGACTGATTTCACTTAGCTTGATGTGTCTTCTCAAGTACAGCAAATTGTCAAAGGTCTTGATCACTTGTCATCAACTTCATGAGACTCGGCATCAGAAGATCATTACTTCACCATTTGATTCCATGTCTTCCTTGGTTTACCTTTTCCCCAGGTTCCCTCCACAGCTAGAGGCTGGCACTTTTTATGCCACTGTCCTTGTCCATACGCATCACACGACCATACCAGCACAGTCTCCTCTCTTGCACACCACATCTGATGCCTCATGTACCCCGTTTTTCTCTCTAGACAGTTACATTCTGCTGTATGTGCACACTGACATTCCACATCCAGTGAACCATACTAGCTTCATTCCTTTCAAGCCTTCACATGTCCTCAGCAGTCACAGCCCATGTTTCACTGCTGTGTAGCATGGCTGTTCACACATAGGCATCAT
>NC_142937.1:73462943-73480443 GCF_046866305.1 Octopus bimaculoides | reverse complement strand
GCCCAGTAACACAATGCAGAAAAACATTTTTGATTGAGTCACCATTTCCTCTCCCCCACCCCACCCCACCACATCCCCTACTGTGACCATCAATGGAACTTGGTAGAATCAGTAAAATAGCAGATAAAATATTTTATGGTATTATTTACATTCTGAGTTCAGATCACACCAGGGTCAACTTTATTTTTATGGCGTCTCTACATGATTGTTGGGTCTACTAGAAATAGCAGCCAAACCATTTAACGTTCATTTTTTGGTGGGATTTATTTTGCTTTGTAAAGTCAGTATAGCAAACACCTAGTACACCTAGTATAGCAAACACCTAGTATAACCAACACCTAGTACACTTCCTAACACCAGCCACTTTACTAAGTGTACTAGGTGTTTGTTTCTTCTTTGTGACATCAGCACTAATGATGGATAGCCTCATAACTTGCAAGGCTAAGGCCCTAAAGTGGTCCATGTGACTGAGGGAGAACAGAACAGAGAATGAATGATGATTCTAGATGGCGGGATGGGTAAATGGTAGTAAGAGATGAGAATAGGGTTGTATGGCAGAGGAGTGCAGAGGAAAGCAAAAGGATTACTAACAAGCCTGAGTAAAATAAGAGGGACAGAATGACTACTCTTGCTAAAAATAATATATATTTATATATAATATATATACATATATATATATATATACAATAATACCTCACTTTACAAGGACCTACTTTACAAGTTTCATTTTTCATTTTTCAGCTCACTTTTGTATGGTGAACTGGAATTTTTCAAGCACAAATTTTGAATGAAGTGCAAAAGTTTCTACTACCATAACAAATGCTTCTGCATGTTACCAAGAAAATTATAGAGAGCGAAAAAAGCTTCTTCTAAGCAAACAACTCAAGACTTGGTTTTTAAAAAAGAAATCTACAAGTCTGTCCACAGGTGCTTGTGAATCGGTGACTGCGTCTACAAGTGATGGTGTTATAATAATAATATTATTTATTGTAAATGTTCTTGACATTTTTTTTACTTTATATAAAATATTCTTTACATTCTACTGTTGTTTTATGAGTATTATAAATTTTATAGGTAAAATATTTTTCTGGGAACAAATTATGATTGTTAACAATGCTAATATAGGAAATTATTGCTCTGCTTTACGAGTTTTGCTTTACGAGCAGTCTCTGGGAACAAATTAACTCGTACATTGAGACATTACTGTATATGTATGCATGTATGTTTGTATGTATGTATGTATGTATGTATGTATGTATGTATGTAATGACTGTGATTGTATAAAGTTTATGACATTTATAATAATATTACAATGAGAACTAGAAATGAAATCAAAAGCAAGAACTTAAAGCAGCCATTTTTGTATGTGTTGTTCACAAAGATTTTTAAATGAAACTTTCTTTTCATATTCCAAAAAATACTTAGACAGAGGATATTAAAAAAAAACAAAAACAGGTTCAGTTTACCAGCTGATGGTCAGAAATGAGCAACTCTGAGTACTGTAAATCAGAGCCTTTCAGTTATAGAGTATTAAAGAATGCTTTACATTTGTATTGAGTCCTGTTATCTATCACTTCTGGTGAATCAACATATAGATGTGTGTGTGTGTGAAGAAATAGGTGGAAAACTAGTGATGTTGATTATGATTTTCAACAATACAGTTGGGTCTCCCATGTAAACAAAACAAATGAAACTCTATATGAAGAATGTCATATCTCTATCAATCTGAAACAGAGATTTGTAAAGATATGAACAACAACAACTACTACTTCTACTACTATTACAACAATGAAGACAACAACAATGATATAAGAATAAAATATAAACAATTGATGTTATGTTCATGCCATACGAACATCGATATTTCAATAAAATTTTTTGTTTCAAATTTATTTTGACTTGTGTTTTTTCTATTCAAACTAGTTGAAATAACAACTATTTATCAACAGTGTGTACCATGTGACATGAAGGAGAATGAGTACACAACATTATGATATAACTTTATGATAAGCCAGCTATTGGGTCAAGTCATAAATAATTTACGTTGTTTGGAAGTAAATTGTAACAATGCATTTCGAACTTCAGATGTTTAAAATTGGAATGGAAACTACTGTTTTTAAAAGAGCTTCATCTGTCATTCATATTAAACAGTGAAAGCATGCACGTCATAGTTTAATATTAAAGTACATATTCGACATGTGATGTGAGAGTTTAAGAATGGAAAAAAAACCCACTACTGAAACAGCTAAGAAATATGCAGTGTTTATGGCCAAAGTAGCATTAATGATCAGCAAGTGCGTGATTGGTTTTCAAAGTTTTGTTTCAGAGATTTGTCATTGAGAAATCAAACTCAGACCAGGATGCTGATCGGACTTTGATCAAGATGCTTTAAGAGAATTAGTGGAATTCAATCCTCGTAAAAGTACTTGGGAAATAGCAATTGACCTCAACACACCCATTTCACCATCTGCCACCATATGGAAAAGATAGGAAAAGTCATCAAGCTGGATGCTTCAATTGCCCATACTGTTAGTGAAAAGAATAGGGAAGTTCGTATGTCCATAGTGACAATTCTTCTTTCAAGGCAGAGAAATTACCTGTTTCTCAATAATATTATTACAGGTAATGAAAAATGGGTCTTTTATGACAATATTCATCACAGAAGGTGGTGAATTGACAAGAATAAATCTATCTCCACAACTAACCTCAAAGGCTGAGCTCCATAAAAGGAAGATTATGTTGTGTGTATGGTGGAATCACCACAGTATTATTCATTTTGAGTTTTTAAACCGCATCAAACACTAAATGCCAACTGTACTTTCAACAGTTACAATATGTACATGAAAACCTTTTATGAGAATGCTCTACACTCGCCAATAGGAGAAATGTTGTGCTTCTCCATGACAATGCAAGAGCACATTCAGTAAGAATCACTCAGGATGAAAAATTAGGTTTGGGCTGATCTGTTCTACTCCATCCACTATATTCACCAGACCTTGCACCAACTGATTTCCATCTTTTTTGTTCTCTTGAAAAAAAATTTCTCAAGAAGATCAAGTAAAGAAAGATGTATGTTGGAAGATTCTTCATTTTGAAGCCAGCTGAATTTTACTCTAGAGAAATTAAAAAGCTACCTGATAAATGGCAAGAGGTCATTCAGAATAATGGCAATTATACTGATAACTGAAAATAATTCTTTGTATAATTTTTTCATTTTTAAGAAAATTGGAAATTGTTTATCACTCAACCCAATAAAATATTGTTCTATAAACACAGTCATACACACATATGCATATGTGTGTCTGTGTACATACACCATTTTCTGTTTTAAGGCCCCAAAAGAATGTCATTTATATCTATTCTCCTGCACACTATCTGTCTCTGATAAATCTTTCCCTTGCAGAAATTTTCCCAAAATTGACCCCATCACCATCACCACCACCACCACCACTACTCTCCACACATGTTCACCATTCACAGCATACCCCTCTTTTCTCTCTCTCATTCTTCTTTCACACCCTTGTGAACTTATCTGCACACAGTCTATCCTTGACAAACAAACCTTTCCCTTGCAACTCATCATCCTACCACTTCTTCTTCCACCTGTGTTCCCTAACTGCACCTCCCCCGACCGCCACTCCATCTCCTGCTCTCCATCTGCACTCTCACAGAACTTACTTGTCCACACTCCCTATCCAATCCTCAGTACCACTTCACTTATATATTCCCGCTCCTCTAAGTTGAGAGTATTCCCCCAACACATTTTCCTTACTCTCTTCCCCCTCTCTCTCTCCCCTTCCCTTTCCCAACTGGGGCAGCCATATATCTCCTCTACAACATGCCACACGTTTTTTTTCCTCTATCATATTCTAACCTCTCATTATCTAGCACAACACCGTGACCTCTCTGGTGCTGGTGCCATGTAAAAAGCACCCAAGGCACTCTGCAAAGGGATTATGATTGGTGTTAAGAAGGGCATCCAGCTGTAGAAACCAAGCCAAAGCACAGAGTTGTGCTTGATGCAATCCTCTGGCTGTCTGTCACCTGTCAAACCGACCAAGCCATACCAGTATTGAAAGTGGACATTAACTCTTCAGCTTTTAAACTGGCCATATCCAGTGCAAATATTCTTCTTGTTTTACACTCAAACAAACCGATACAGAAGACAGAGTGTACTAGTAACATTATTTATCACAGCAATCATTTCAGCATACTTCTGCACTGCTCCCTAGTGAGTGGGGAATGATATAATGAAATCGAATGCACCCCACAGGGCAGAAGAAACCTTTTCAGGTAACATAACAGGCTTCTATCTATCTATCTATCTATCTATATATATATATATATGTGTGTGTGTGTGTGTGTGTGTATATATATATATATATATATATATATGTGTGTATATATATACATATATATATATATATATATATATATATATATATATATATATATATATCACCATTTGAGTGTGATCGTTACCAGCGTCACCTTACTGGCACGTTAGAAAATCATTCGAGCGAGGTCGTTGCCAGTGCTGCTGGACTGGCTCCTGTGCAGGTGACACGTAAAAACACCATTTTGAGCGTGGTCGTTGCCGGTACCATGTGACTGGCCCTCATGCAAGTGGCACATAAAAGCACCCACTACACTGTCGGAGTGGTTGGCGTTAGGAAGGGCATCCAGCTGTAGAAACTCTGCCAGATCAGATTGGAGCCTGGTGCAGCCATCCGGTTCACCAGTCCTCAGTCAAATTGTCCAACCCATGCTAGCATAGAAAGCGGACATTAAATGATGATGATGGTGATGATGATGAATATATATATATATATATATATATATAAAGTGTAGTATATTGCCACTTAAGTGTGGCTGACCCCTAGGGGTGGATGTTACTGTTGCTTTTAACCCCAGGAGGACATCTCCTCCAGCTGGCTTATCAACACACTACTGTGTCCTGTTTGCAAAGGGAAGTTCCCTTGGCAAACAGGACACAGTAGTGTGTCGATAAGCCAACTGGAGGAGATGTCCTCCTGGGGTTAAAAGCAACAGTAACATCCACCCCTAGGGGTCAGCCACACGTAAGTGGCAATATACTACACTTTATCGTGCAGTTACTGTTAATACTTCATTTAGAGAATTAACATTGCTATATATATATATATATATATATATATATATATATGTATGTATGTATATATAAAAGTTAGCACGAGGTGTAAGAATGTGGAAACAGCATCAACCTGTTTAGAAATAGGAGCTTAATCCCTAATATACAATGCGTGAAGGCACCAAATAACAGAAAAACAGAAGTAGGCAAGGAAACGGCCAAAGGATCAAGATATTAAAAAAGCATGCCTTTGAAGAATATGCTCTTCAGATACTTGTATACCATGATTTTGGGTTCTGGCCCATGAGCTTCAACCTTCATCAGTATGAGTCACTCATGAAAACACTAAGTCCATCACAGTATAAATCTGCCTGTGCGCTGAACCGACAGTGCAAAATATATATGAGCAAAAGACATTCAAGCATTTACACTTGAAATAAGATGTCATTACTTTTAATATCATCTACGGTAAATATTTGTAAATGATGATATTAACAGTAGTAACATAAGACATCTTATTTTGAGCGTAAATACATGAATGTTGTTAACTTGTACACACACACACACATATATATATATATATATATAGTTTTAGGGAAAATAACCAAGTTTCAAGAACTCATCGATGAAAATCCACTATCACATATAGAAAAATTAACAATAAAGCTCAATTTAATTTTAATTTTTTATAAATTGATTTTAATTGAGTTTTTACCTGTAATTTTGGATTTTGTCCCGAATATTATTATATATATTTATATATATATATATAGATGGATGGATGGATGGATGGATGGATAGATAGAGGCATGGCTTGGTGGTTGTGTAATTGAGAAGCTCACTTTCAAACCAGAAAGTTTTAAGCTTACTCCCACTGCTTGGCACCTTGGGCATTTGTCTTTTACTGCAGCTCCAGCATCACCAAAGCCTTATGGATGAATTTGGAAGATAGAAACTGAAAGGAGCCCATTATCATCATCATCATCGTTATCATCGCCACCACCACCACCATCACCACCACCATCACCACCACCATCACCACCACCACCATCATCACTACCACCATCATCATCATCAACACTACCGCCATCACTAACACCATCCTTGTCATCATCGTTGTCATCATCATCATCATCATCATATTAAAATCATTTTAATGTCCACATTTCCATGCTCACATGGGTCAGAGAAGGCGTTATTGGAGTCTTTTCAACTGGGTGCTCTTCCTCAGGCCAACCCTTGCCTGCTCCCACACAAGGTAATGATACTTCACCCTATTAAAAAAATGAACAGCCCACGCTTGCTTACACAGAGTTTATGAGTCTTTTATTGACAAGCATTGCACAACATGTCAAAGCATGTCAAGGAGACCAGACATGCTTTCACAATAAATATGTCCATATATAGTATGCATGTGTGTATGTGTGTGTGTGTGTGTGTGTGTGTGTGTGTGTGTGTCTTTGTCTTGACAGCAAACGATATATTGGAAATGAGTGTCATGCTCGTGCAAGTAGCATTATTCATTTCCAATTTTCCATGACAAAAACATGCCCAGCCATGGCAAAAAACATTGCTTTGCTTGGAAATAGATGAGGATCGACAATGAGAAGGAGCTTCATTGAGCTTCAGAAAATCTGCTTCATTGGATTCCATTTAAAATGAGCAAGCATGGAAAAGTGAACATTAAAATGATGATGATGATATAAATTTATGTGTCAATGTCTATTTATTTACCTTTCTCGCTTCATATATTTTATGTGTGAGTGTGTGTGTGTATGTGTGTGGGTGTATACATATACATATATATATATATATATATATATATATATATATATATATATATATATATATATATATATATATTATATATGTATATATATATATATGCATGTATATGTATGCATGCATATCGACATATACACATATATATGTAAGTGTATACACATAATCATACACATACACACACACACACACATATCTTTTGCATTTGTTTATGGGAAACATTTTAGATATGTAAATAAAGCTCCTGTTGCATTATGCTGGCCACAGTTTAATGATGCTGATTGGTGAACCAGTTTTTGGGGTTGCATCGAGTTCATCATCATCATCATCATCGTTTAACGTCCGCTTTCCATGCTAGCATGGGTTGGACCATTTGACTGAGGACTGGTGAAACCGGATGGCAACACCAGGCTCCAATCTAATTTGGCAGAGTTTCTACAGCTGGATGCCCTTCCTAACGCCAACCACTCAGAGAGTGTAGTGGGTGCTTTTACGTGTCACCCGCACAAAAACAGCCACGCTCGAAATGGTGTCTTTTATGTGCCACCCGCACAAGCCAGTCCAGGGGCACTGGCAACGATCTCACTCGAAAATCCTACGGGAGCCAATCAGGCGGTACTGGCAAAACCTAGCAATAACATCAATAATCCTTGGATGGAATTTATAAATATTTAATGCATTGCTATGCATGTTTCTATAGATCACATGTCTCCTAAGAACATAATCCATATTCCTGGGATGATTACAATGTAGTCTGTAGAATAGAATCCATAGGCATTGGGTTGATCACCTTCATGGATTCATTTCTTCAGGTGATATAACATTAATGGATTTTAACAGGGAGTTATTTATCCCTCTGTTAAACATGTATGTGTAGACATATATATATATATACTTTATTTAAAAGCAGCAGAAATATAACAAAAAACTGTTACTCGGAGTTTCACGTTCCCGTTCATTGGACAGTTTTGCTTTTAACAAAACTGCTTTTAAATAAAGCATATTACTCTACCTCTGGTATTTGAGTACTCTTTTTTCCACCTTGTTGCACATTTATGTGCTTACTCCGGTATATATACATATATATATTTATATGAATATATATAAATGTATGTTCATGTGTATATGCCCAGGTTTTACTAGACACTGCATACGCCCCCACCACACTCCCCAAACACTCTTTGCATTCATGTGAAGTCTCTACTCCCTACTCATGCACCTTGGCAGTACCCTACCATTTATATTCTGACCCTGTATCTTGAGGGCATGCTCATCCACCTTTTCACCTTATCTCCTTCTCCTTTATATTCTGATGACCGTTCCTTGTGAGCAAGCCCTGACACTTCACCACCATCTCTCTCCTGCTCTCTTGTACTCTTGTACTTTTTCATTCTCTCTCTCTTCCTCTTGCTTTGTCACTCTGACTGATTGACATTGTACCTCCTCTACAGCAACACACCTATTACCTACCTCAATCTTGATCACTCCTTCTCTTTCTTTCTCTCTCTCTCTCTCTCTCTCTCTGATTGAATAACCATGCATCTCCTCTGCAGTAAGACACCTGTTTTTGTCTCTCTGTCACACTCAAACCTTTCATCATCTGGCACATATGAAATTTGGATGATGGAAAGAAACTGTGCAGAATCCTGTCAGATGTGTATCATCATCATCATCATCATCATCATCATCATCATCATCATCATCATCATCATCATCATCATCATCATCATCATCATCATCATCATCATCATCCAGTCTTGAAACATTGCATTGTACTGATTCAGTCCGAGAACAGGATTAAAGGTACACAAGTATGGGATACTCAACTGATTACAAGTTTATATCACAAGTATAAGGTGGTACCAAAAATTCCAAGACTAGTTATGTTTAATAAAAAATAACTTATTTACCTTTGAGCTGCCCTTTCATATTGGGGAAGAGATGGAAGTCTGCAGGTGCTAAATCTGGCAAATAGGGTCGGTGCAGAAGTAATACCATATTGTTTTTAGTGAGAAGCTTACAAATGTGGAGAGCTTGGTGAAAATCCAATTCTTTGTGTCCAATTCTTTGTGCTCCACAGATCTGGTTCCTTTCACCAAATGTCCTCCTTCAAATGTTTCAAAGCATCACAGTCGCGATTGATGGTCTGGCCCTATGGAATGAATTCTCGATGGACAGTACCACATTTCCAGGGGTCATGCTCATCGTCTTCTAGAGATGTTCTTCCACTTTTGAAGCACCCGTGTGACTTGAAACATTTCATACGACCCATTGCCTCATCACTGTATGCTCAATGCCTCTGTAGCAGACTTCCCAAGTTTAATGTAAAATTTCATCTTGGCTCTTTGTTCCTGTCCATGTCAAAATTGCTGACTACAGCATACACGTGATCACGAAACACAAATTTCACAACTTGCAAAGTAAATACAATGTCACTCAGCACACCACCTCATGAAGGTCACTGCTAGCTCTCACTGTGCACACAACCATGTGTTGCCATCTATTGGTGCACTACTGAACTAGTCCGGAAAGTTGTTGATACCACCTCATAGGAATTTAGATAATTTGAACAAATGAATGTTCATTGTTGTGACCAACAGAAAATATTTAACACAAAGACTTAAGGTAAAGAGAAATACAGTGGAGGTGGTCACAGTATGATTGTTTTTGATCAAAGTTATATTCACTAACATCATAGACAATTATACTGGCCAATCTCTGTCATTAATTATTAATATTACTTACTGTTATAAATCAGACATGAATGAAAACTTCTTGAAATAAAAGTATATGTAGATAAGACTTCACAGATGGTCGTTGAACTTAAAACTTGTTGCTTCAATTAATTATTCATTGCTACAATTCCAAACTTAGGAAACTTAACTGTTATTTTCTTTCAAACATTTTTTTATCATTTTCTAAAACTCTACACAATTTTAGTTATTTTGTTTCCATTATTTAAAAAAAATGTATATGTGTGTGTGCATATGTACATGTGTGTTTATGTGTTTGTGTGTATTTGTGTACATATATACATATATACATGTATGTATTCATGTATATAACAATTGAGCAGTGTATACAATAAGTTCATTCATTCATACATATAGACACAGACACACACATATATGTACATATATATTTACATATATATATATACACATATATGTACATAAATATGTGTGTATATATATATATACATCTTTATACACACACACACATACACACACATATATATATGACCATCATCAACATAATCATCATCATCATCACCATCATCATCATTTATATATATATATATATATATATATATATATACATATATACATAAACACACACACACACATACACACATATATATATATACATACATATGTATATATAGATACACATATTCATATATATATATATATATATATATATACCCTAGACTACTTGTGACCCGTTAGGTCACTAAGAAACTGTGTTTCTCAGCAACGAAGTTTTGTCTTTTGGGGTTTCTTTCTTTTCCAGGTTATTTTGCATGCTTCCAAATAATGTGACATCAAAAGGTTAGAGTTTCTTCCCTTTCAGGATGAAGTTAAATTCCAAACATCTTTCCATTATCCACCGTTTTGGGTAAATATACCCCCCAAACCCCAAATATCTCAATAACTACTGCTCTGATTTATGCAAAACTTGTTTCATTCCATTCATATTAACATTTCAGAGTAAAGTTAATTCATAATATTTTGCCATTATGCTCCTGTTTGGCTGGGTAACATTGCAAGCAAGCAAGCAAGATTCAAACTAACGTTTAATGTATTATATATATATATATATATATATATATATATATATATATATATATATATATATATATATATATAATACATTAAAAGTGGGCTTGAATCTTCCTTACTTTCTTGCTTGCTTGCAATGTTACCCAGCCAAACTTGTGCATAATTGGAAAATACTATGAAATGGGAATACGAATGGAATAAAACAAGTTTTGCATAAATCAGGCAACTGGTTATTGAGATATTAAGGATTTTGGCAATTCTCCAAAAATAACTTAACCCTGAAAGGGAAGAAACTTTTACCTTTCGATTAGACACAGTGACTTGACAATGAAAAAATACGATTTGCTTTTTATAGTAAATGTTTCTATTTCTGTGTTTGTTAAACACAATATTTTTATCATTTAGAAATATTTTTAAGTGGATGTGATTTCAAAAATGTAAGTTGTTTGTACAGTAAGTATTTATATTTTAGCTTTCTTTAAACAGACAACATTTTAATGTTTTTTATTAAATTATTTTCAAGTAAATACCATTACAAAAATTTGTTTTCACATTTTTAAAAGGACCCGTTTGTAAACTAAGTGTGAAATAATTTTTTCCCATAGATTTTTTCAAGTGCATTCAACATCTCACCTCCAAAGACTCAGCTGCTATTTCTATCATGCCCTTTTACCATGTAACAGCTATTTGCGATAAAGAACCTTTCCTTCGAAGTGCTCAAGAGATTACAACTTGGGATGTCATCACACAGCACTTATAGATTACGTTTTTGTGGAGACAGGAACCTGCAAGAGGGCATGCTTCAGATGTGCAACAGTTGCAAGTTTTTCTATTTGTTCTCTGGTTGGGGTTTACTATTAGTGATGTTGGGGTTGGGTGGTTTGTTGTTAGTGGGGGAGAATCCATATTGGAATTTATTATAGTATTGGATTGGGAAGTTGTAATGGAACTAATATTTGTTGCTGCATAGGTAGGGTTGTGAGATGTTTTGAAAACTCTATCTTGTTTGAAAGATTGTTTTCTTTTATGTAAGTTGGACAGTATATTCTTAATTTCCACACATTTACATTTTTCTGTTCGATTAAATGTATCTTTATGTGTAAATAGACGTACCTAGCTTTCTTGTTGTTGCTTTACTTATATATATATATGTGTGTGTGTGTGTGTGTGTATACATATATAAAGAAAACAGAAAATGGGGATAACATTTATGAACAACAATTGATTTGCATCAATTATTATCTATTAATAATTTACCAAAAGACTGCATCCCCTCTAACTGCTGCCAGTGTTCTTTGGAATTACCATTATGATGCTAAGAGAATATATATCATAGTTTGTAATAAAACTGATTTGAATCATGGAGCTTCATCAGAGCGGAAAAATAAATAAAAAAAGAGACAAGAAAGGAAGAAAGAAAGGTTGAATATGGTGAGAGTCATGTCATGTTGCATGTAGAGCCATTGGACGATAAGTAAATGACCAAAATTTAAAATAAAAGGGGTATTTGTTGGAATATTCCTATGGAAGGGGCATAAGTTAGAAAAATCATAGCTATTTGCACAAACAAGATAGGTCAAAAGAGGAGTAAAAATACAATAAGGTGTTAGTAATAATAATTATGCTTATAGTACTAAGTAATAGTATTTATCATAATAAATTGCTTATGGAATTAATATAATTTTTCACTTACTACTTGTAGGTATTTCAGTCAATCCACCTATTGTCCAAAGAAGGTAGATCAGGGGCCACTGCTAGATATAATTGGTCAGTTAGGATTTTAAAACAAAAGACTGGTTATTAATAAACCATTATTCTCCGGGGTAAATAAATGAATGATATTTGTTATAAGGGGCACAGAGCCATTTAAGTTAACATAAAAATAAAAATATAAAAATATAAAAATATAAATAAAATAAAATACGACTAATAAAATAAGAAGAAGAATTAGAAAATTTATTAGTCTTATTTTATTTTATTTTATCTATATTTTTATATATAACATGGAGGACTGGAAGCTATCAGAATATTAGAAAAGCTTTACCTGTATCATGATGATTCGTACCAGCTATCAAAATGATTGCTGCTCTCTGAACACTGTAAAAGCAGTAAGGCATGACATGGACATCATAATAACTAAGTTCCTCCAAAGTGTGATGGTCTTTGGTTATTGTCTCCAGCGAGGGTAATACATCTTTGAATAGAGACCTAGGCTCAATTCAGACAGCTATGTGAAGCTACTGGAGACTGTGGTCAATATCTGGCTGGAGTGGGCTGCTGCTGGAAGGCCATATATTTGGCAATAGGATTCAGCTCTTGCTGTACCTTTGGAAAGAGTCAGAGGTAGTTGTCAGAGAATTTCTAAGTCTTCAACAGTCCTAATTTCTGGCTTCTTAATTTCCCCCAGTTGCAACCTTATGGATTACTATGCGTGGGGTGCAGTTGAGAAAGACATATTATGGTTATATCAACAAGCTGAATTGTTGGCATAACCTTAATGTTCCAGTGACTTGATGAGCAAGCTAACTTTATTTACATTAATTAACATTAATTAACATTAATTTACGTTAATATACACATGTATTGTATAATGCTGAACATACTAATTAATGCAAATGTGTATGCATAATTTCTTCCATACTGAAATTTAAACTACATAAAGAAGGTTGTGAAACAGCCATGTTCCTATGGTAGTCTATAATATAAATTGAACATGGGCGACCGTTGTATTCTTTCTTGTCTCAAGGTTCACGGCCAAACGGCTGGGTGGATTCGCGTGAAAATGGCACACATGTGGGGACGGGTGCATAGATTGGAACGCGCTTTATATTTTTTCCTAGCCCCCATAGTTACCGAGAAAATCGATTAAAACAACCTGCGTGCGTGCATGTATGTGAAAGAATTTTAGTGCTTAGATTTTCTGAACTTTCAGTTACTTGGACACACTACATTACACTTCTTTCTAATTGATTATTATGTAGACTGATAGCCAAGTCTGTACGAGGAGCTTTATGAGATTGCCCCATTAATCTCTGAATCCACATCTAATATTACTCATTTATGTGCTAGATGTTTTTATAAGGCACAGCATGGGAACCACACAGGTATTTTTACTTGATAAAAGGTGCTTTTATGTGGCACTACATGGGTGCTTTTATATAGCACTGCACTGGCACTTTTACATGGCACATCATGGATGCTTTTCTGTGATGCCGCACAGGTACTTTTACATGGCACCACTTGAACGTTTTTACATGGCACCACAATGAGTGGTTTACACAACCAGAAAGATTAGTCTTAACACTTCTACACACACACACACAAACACATGCACAAACATATTTGTTTTTAAGCATATTTTCTTTTTCTGTCACTGGTAACTTCTGTGAGAAATCTTAGAAGCTTGCAGCCAATTCTTATGACTGTGAAAGATGAAGGGACCAGACAGAAATCCTTGTATAATCTCATATTTGTAATAATTTCCCAAAGGAGTCAACAGCTGTATTGTAATTCTTCATTTTGTAAGGTTTATTTTTTTAAATATTTTGTCTCAGATTATTTATTTTTTCTTGTATTATTCTTGTTGCTGCTACTATTAGTGTTGTTGTTGTTGTTATTGTTATTGGTGCTGTTGTTCTACTACTACTACTACTACTGCTGCTACTACTACTACTACTACTGCTGCTACTACTACTGCTGCTGCTACTACTACTACTGCTGCTGCTGCTACTACTACTACTGCTGCTGCTGCTGCTGCTGCTGCTGCTACTACTACTATTACTACTACTACTACTACTGCTGCTTCTGCTGCTGCTGCTACTACTACTACTACTACTACTACGACTACTACTACTACTACTACTGCTGCTGCTGCTACTACTACTGCTGCTGCTGCTGCTACTACTACTACTACTACTACTACTACTACTAATACTGTTACTACTGCTGCTGCTTCTACTACTACTACAACTTCTTCTTCTTCCGCTCCTCTCATACTATCCTCTTCCCACTCTTCCTTTTTCTACACCTCACTATTTCCACAATTCCTCACCTCCTCCTGCTCCTCTGCCTCCCCCTCTCGTTCCTTCTCCCCTCCCCCTCCCCCTCTCATTCTGCATTGCTATTGTTTCAAGCATCTTTTACTTAATCCTCTTGGGAAAATATCATTGCTAATCTATGACTCCAAAAACATTCACACAACTGCACTTTATATTTCTGTATCTTTACACCTCTCACTACTATCTCACAGATGCACAACCTTACCAAGTTCACTCTCTGGGGAATTCATTAACCCACTAACTATATTTCTTACTTTGATCTGTGTAATTTTTTTTCTTATAATCAGGCATGGCTATGTGGTAAGAAGCTTGCTTCGCAACCACAAGTTTTCAAGTTCAGTCCCTCCATGTGACACCTTAGGCAAGTGTCTTCTAGTATAGCCCCAGGCCAACCAAAAGCTTGTGAGTGGATTTGGTAAATAGAAGCTGAAATAAACACTATTGTGTCTATCTATCTATCGATCGATCTATTTGTCTGTTTGTCTGTCAGTTTACCTATATGTGTATATATATAGGCACAGGTGTGGCTGTGTGGTAAGAGGCTTGCTTCCCAACTGCATGGTTCTGGGTTCAGTTCCACTGCATGGCACCATGGTTAAGTGTTTTCTGCTATAGCCTCAGGTTAACCAAAGCCTTATGAGTGGATTTGCTAGATGGAAATTGAAGGAAGCCTGTCATGTATATATTTATATATAAATATGTATATATCTATGTGTGTGTGTCTTTGTTTCTGCTGTGTTTGTTCACCTCGTCACAGCTTGACAACTGGTGTTGGTGTGTTTACGTCCCCATAATTTAGCAGCTTGGCAAAAGAGGCTGATAGAATAAGTGCCAGGCTTAAAAGAAAGAGACCACCAAAATAAGTACCAAAGATCAATTTGTGCAACCAAAACCCTTCAAAGCAGTGCTCCAGCATGGCCACACAAGATAAGTAAAAGATAAAAGAGAAATGTTTGTGTGTTTATATTTATATTTGTGTTTCTCACCCTCCATCACTTGATAATGAGTACTGGTTTGTTTACAACCCTGTAACCTAGCAGTTCAGTAAAAGAGACCAAGGGAGTAAGTACCTGGCTTTAAAATAAATACTGGGGTCAATTTGTTTGACTGAACCTTTCAAGGCAGTGCCCCAGCATGGCTGCAACCGAATGACCAAAACAACTAAAAGATAAGAGATAAGTTGGCTGTGAAGACATATTCCATCACGATAATCTTCCAAAGAATTTACAAAGTTTACATAGCTGTCTTCAATTGCATTTTTATAAACTCCTGTTTATATCTTTATATAAACTGGCACATAAAGAGCACCTTTCGAGCATTGAGCCTCATGGAAGTAATATGATCGATGCCGGTGACACATAAAAAGCACCTTTTGAGCATTGGGCAATGTGGCTGATGCTGGTGGCATGTAAAAAGCATCATTCGAATGTAAGGTCTCACTGAGGCAATGTGACCAATGCTGGTGACATGTAAAAAGCATCTTTTGAGTGTTGGGCCTCATGGAAGCAATGTGACTGATGCCGGTGGCACATAAAAAGCACTTTTCAAGTGTTGGGCCTCAAGGAGGCAATGACACGACTGAGACATTTGGCAATATGCTGTGCTTGAGAAGAAGACCCATCAAGCTAAATGAAATCATAGTCATAGCAAATACTGGTGTCATGCAACTGGCACCCATGCTGGTGGCATACAAAAGCACCCATTACACTCTCAGAGTGGTTGGCGTTAGGAAGGACGTTCAGCCATAGAAACCATGCCAAATCAGACTGGAGTCCGGTGCAGCCCCTCGGCTTACCAGCCCTGGTCAAACTGTCCAACCCATGCCAGTGGAGGTGCAACCATACCAAATTGCATCCCAATCTCCCAGAGCAGTACCGTTTAGTGGGTGGCCCTGCTGGATCCAGGATGATATGACTGAAATGTACTAAGATCGTTGATCATCAGTAGCTGTGTCTGTTCCTTGGTGGTGCTTTTTCTGCATTTTACTTGCTCTCCCCATCATCACAAATCAAGCTCCTTACTGGCCTGTGGACGGAAAAAGAAGCTTTAGTCAAATAATTGCATGACATTGTTGAAAGTGGAGAGCTTCTGATGCTGTCATTCATTCTTGCAAGTGTTGATACTAATGCAGCTTATTCTGTCTTGTACATTTGGAAAAGTTCTTCAAATTATTCTCAACAATTTTCTACTCTCATTTTGGCACTTTTACATATGTACGAGAGGGAGCTGAAAAATTTATAGGCTGCCACTGAAGGAGAAATACGAGAGTTGTGGAATCTTGATTGCAGTAATTTCACGACTTCTTATTAATAACTGCATTATTTCTTTCCAGTTAAACTGACATCTGATTCAAATGTAACTATTAGCAACTTCTCTTGAAAATCAACGAACTTTTTCATTACACCATAATCAAATACCTGCAGAAAAAGGGTTAAGCTCTCAAGGTTGATACATGACGGGATGATGCTCCAGCGTTATCAACAGTACAAAAATGGCAGCTGAATTTAATAGGGGAAGAGAGAGTCTTGAGAAGATCCATGGTCTGGACGTCCTGCAGCTGCCACCACTGAGGAAAACATTGATCATGTTTACCACATGGTGATGGATGACAGGTGATTGACTATAAAGTAGATAGTCAATGTTATTAGCATATCCCATGAGAGTGGAAAATATTCTGCACAATGAAATTAGCATGAACAAAGGTTTGTGCTTAGTGGGTGCCATGTCTTCTGACACTTCATCAAAAACACACCAGGCTGATCATATTA
>NC_142937.1:73447943-73452943 GCF_046866305.1 Octopus bimaculoides | reverse complement strand
TCAAAATTCTTTAGAGAACTACTTATTGAATCTCAGAAACACATTTTTGGTTTACATTGAGGCTTCTTGGCTTCTTTTATCTGATCATATAACTGTTGTTTAGGCATGTGTTGATCAGATGGTCAATCTAGTGATGTCTGTCATTGATGAATTTCAGTTTTAAATCTATTCACTCCAGCACACTCAAGTACTTCAGAATTTAACACTTTGTGTACCCATCTAATTTTCAGTAGGCAGTTGTAGCCAAATATTTGAAATTTTTTAAAAGAATTAAAATTGTTATGCCCAAGTACAATTTGATACAAATATAACTGGGCATTTAATGTAAAAATTCTAATTTTCAGACCTATGTTCCAAACCTTTGGCCATGACTGTGAAGTGCAAATATCTCTGATGAAAACATTTTAGTAATATGAGGTGTTTCCTATGTACTGTCCATGTCTCATATAAGTAAAGAAAGGATGAATGTACACAAGCCTTGTCCACTGCAACCTTTGTGTTTTTTTGGTAATATTTCTATTAGACCAAACTTGCCCTTCGAGATTTTTGTAAGCCTGAGATGTTTTTGGAAGACAGTTCTGTATTTCATCATCTAACAAACAAACATGATTCAACACATTCCCAAGATATGTAAATTTATCCACAACATTCAGCTTTGTATTTTGAAAAAGATCTCAGGTTCATGATATGAGTTGGAAGTTGGTTGAAACACAAGAACAGTTTCATCTAAAGTTATTGTTAGCCCAAAGGCCATATAGGATTCATCAGGTTTAAGCATTAGGTAATGCAGGTCACTGATTGAATGGGCTACCTAGTCACAGTCAAGCATTTGCTGAAGATTGGAGATGATATTATCATTGACATTTTGATTGTGGAGAATAACTTCCATTGATATAAAGAGTATTTCCCTTTTGCTTGAACGTAAGTGTGTAATTCTTGCAATTTTAAGACCAAACGCTTATTCTTTTATGAGAGCATAAAACTTTTTAGTGTTATGACAACCAGCAGCTGACTGAATATCTTTTGACAGATTCCTCCACCAATTTTTTTCATACCTCTTACTGCTCTCTGTACCCCTGCTTTAACTCATTTTAGTTAATTAATTGTGTAATTGTCAGGCAAAGATATATAAAAGATGTACTTAATGTGTAAAGGCATAGGAGTGGCTGTGTGGTAAGTAGCTTGCTTATGAACCACATGGTTCTAGGTTCAGTCCCACTGCATGGTACCTTGGGCAAGTGTCTTCTACTATAGCTTTGGGCCAACCAAAGCCTTGTTAGTGGATTTGGTAGACAGAAACTGAAAGAAGCCTGTCGTATAAATATATATATATATATATATATATATATATATATATATATATATATATATATATATGTATGTATGTGTGTGTGTGTATGTGTTTGTGTGTTTGTGTTTGTCCCCCCAACATTGCTTGACAACTGATGCTGGTGTGTTTACGTCCCCTAACTTAGCAGTTCAGCAAAAGAAACCGATAGAATGAATAAGTGCTAGGCTTACAAAGAATAAGTCCTGGGGTCGATTTGCTTGACTAAAGGCGGTGCTCTAGCATGGCCACAGTCAAATGACTGAAACAAATAAAAGAGTATTCCTTACAAGAATTAGACGGTTGGTCAGATCACGCACTTGTTAGAACAAAAATTAAGTACACATGGTCTTACAGTAAAACCTTATCAAAATGTATTAATGTAGGAAAGCTTAAAGTTTCTGACATGCTTGAACTCTTCCACCAATATCTTTTGTCAATTTAAGATCAATTTTCATGGGATGAACTACAAAACAAGTTATATGATATCTCTTCTGAATTCCTTGGTTTTCAAAAAGCTGATAATCAAGATTGGCTTCATGAAAATAATACAGATATAACACTACTACTTGAGCATAAGTCTGAGCTCAGAAAATCACTTCAGAATAATTTATCCTTCATTAGATGCCAAAAATACAATATCTATCTATCTATCTATCTATCTATTTATCTATCTATCTATCTATCTATCTATCTATCTATTTATCTATCTATCTATCTATCTATCTATCTATCTATCTATCTATCTATCTATCTATCTATCTATCTGTCTGTCTGTCTGTCTGTCTGCCTGTCTGTCTGTGTGTATATATATATATATATATATATATATATGACAAGGAAAGCTGTGTAAAGAAGTGCTGATCCCTAACCATGGAGGGAACCTGTGGAAGAAGTAGATCTAAGAGGGCATGGATGCAGTGGTGAAGTATGATCTTCAGATGCTGGATCTCACAGAGGCAATGGCAAATGATCAACATGTTGAGCAGTTTGTTGTGCAAGAGAAGACTCTGCCAGGCCAAGTGAAATCATAGTCATGCATAGTGCTGGTGACACATTAAAGGCACCTGTGACAGTGACACACAAAAGGCACCTATGACAGTGACATGTAAAAGGCACATGTGACAGTATGCAAAAGGCACCCACTACACTCTTGCAGTGGTTGGCATTAGGGAGGGCATCCAGCTGCAGAGACTAAAGCAAAATCAGACTGGAGCCTGGTAAGCTCTCCAGTTTACAAGTTCCCATCAAGCTATCTAACCCATACCAGCATGGAAACAGACGCTAAAGTATGATGATGATGATGATATATATATATATAGCTCTTCGAAACGCCGGTGTTAAAACGGTGGTAGCTGATGAAGTAGAATGTTCTCTATGTGGCTTGTGTGTTTTCCCGTCTACCTTTTGTTTGCAATGTCCTGTACCCAGATATGCACCTATACATACAGGTGGATGTCGGTACGCACATACCTGTACGTATATATGCATATACTCATTTACTATTTGTTTTTATATATATATATAAATATATATATATATATATATATATATATATATATATATATATATATATATATATATATATATAATATTAGGGAATACAATTCCAAAACTTACAGGGAAAATTCAGTTTAGAAATTCTAAATCAAATTTCCCAATATATAATACATATATAATTTAGAGAAAAACCAACTATTAACAAATTCAACAATGAAAAATGTCATTCAAAACATCTAGAAAAACAAATATACCACAAAAACCCTATTCCCAAAATCATTTTATATATTTGTATATTAATTACAGAGGCATCAAGCTGTTAGATCAGGTTATGAAAGTAACAGAGAGTGTCATAGCCCAACTAATTAGGGAGCGAATCAATTTAGATGAGATGCAGTTTGGGTTCGTGCCAGGTAAAAGCACTACTGATGCCTTATTTCTAGTGAGACAGTTGCAGGAGAAATACCTAGCTAAGGATAAACCTCTGTACCTGGCTTTCGTTGACATGGAGAAAGCCTTTGACAGGGTCCCCCGATCCCTTATCTGGTGGTCAATGAGGAAACTTGGGATAGAAGAATGGTTAGTGAGAGCTGTGCGAGCCATGTACAGAGATGCTGCCAGTAAGGTGAGGGTTGGAAATGAGTACAGCAATGAATTCCGGGTAGAGGTAGGGGTCCACCAAGGTTCCGTCCTCAGCCCCCTATTATTTACCATAGTCCTCCAGGCAATCACAGAGGAGTTCAAGACAGGTTGCCCCTGGGAGCTCCTCTATGCTGATGACCTTGCCCTAATTGCGGAGTCACTATCAGAACTAGAGGAGAAGTTTCAGGTGTGGAAGCAAGGTCTAGAATTGAAGGGCCTTAGAGTCAACCTAGCTAAAACCAAAATCCTAATAAGTAGGAAGGTAGATAAAACACAAACCCCTTCAGGTAGATGGCCCTGCTCAGTATGTAGAAAAGGAGTAGGTAGTAACTCTATAAGATGTACCCGGTGCAAGCTATGGACACATAAGAGGTGCAGCAACATCAAAGGCAGGTTAACTAGCAAGTTAGTTTTTGTTTGTGGCAGATGTTCAGGTGCAATAAAGACTGCAAACAAACAGGAAACAACTTCTATCTCATTCCAGGGTGAAAAACTAGAGGTAGTCGATAGCTTCCGCTATCTGGGCGACCAAGTTAGTAGTGGGGGTGGGTGCGCTGAAAGTGTAGCTGCTAGAATAAGAATAGCCTGGGCAAAGTTTAGAGAGCTCTTACCCCTGCTGGCGACAAAGGGACTCTCACTCAGAGTAAAAGGCAGACTGTATGACGCATGCGTACGAACAACCATGCTACATGGCAGTGAAACATGGGCTGTAACTGCTGAGGACATACGTAAGCTCGCAAGGAATGAAGCCAGTATGCTCCGTTGGATGTGTAATGTCAATGTGAATACCCGTCAGAGTGTAAGTATCTTGAGAGAAAAGCTGAACATTAGAAGCATCAGTTGTGGCATGCAAGAGAGACGATTGCGCTGGTATGGACATGTGGTGAGAATGGAGGAGGATAGCTGCGTGAAAAAGTGCCACACCCTAACAGTTGAGGGAACCCGTGGAAGAGGTAGGCCCAGGAAGACCTGGGCTGAGGTGGTGAGGCAAGACCTTCGTACATTGGGCCTCACCGAGGCGATGACTACGGACCGAGACCTTTGGAAATCTGCTGTGCGTGAGAAGACCCGGCAAGCCAAGTAAGATCGTTGCCAGTGCCCCTCGACTGGTTCTTGTGCGGGTGGCACATGAGATGCACCATTTTGAGCGTGGCCGTTGCCAGTACCGCCTGACTGGCTCCTGTAGGATTTTCGAGCGAGATCGTTGCCAGTGCCCCTGGACTGGCTTGTGCGGGTGGCACATAAAAGACACCATTTCAAGCGTGGCCGTTTTCGTGCGGGTGACACGTAAAAGCACCCACTACACTCTCTGAGTGGTTGGCGTTAGGAAGGGCATCCAGCTGTAGAAACTCTGCCAAATCAGACTGGAGCCTGGTGTTGCCATCCGGTTTCACCAGTCCTCAGTCAAATCGTCCAACCCATGCTAGCATGGAAAGCGGACGTTAAACGATGATGATGATGATGATGATTTGTGTGTATATGTATATGTATATATATATATATATATATATATATATATATATATATATTT
>NC_142937.1:73440443-73445443 GCF_046866305.1 Octopus bimaculoides | reverse complement strand
CCAACCATTATATTTTTTGCCTATGTGGTGGAAGAAACCAAGGACTACACTATCCAATATGTCATTTATATCCTATTCTAAGGTGGTAAGGATTTGTGGGAAATTCAGCTGCTATTTCTAGCATATAGTTTGACTACATAGAAGCACCCTTGTTGGCTGATAGTTGCTGCTACTGTGGATGTTGTTGTTGCTGTTGTTGTTAAAGGTGGTGTTGTAGAAATGGTAGGGTCGGCGGTGTAGCGGTGCTGGGGTCAGTGGTGACCAAGAAATTAACGAGTAATGAGTAATAACTCTGATTAACACTTGTTGTCTTAATCCTAGTATGTGTCTCTTTGATGATATTTCACCAGCCAGGACATTAGTTTGTTGTTTCACTATAATTACTTTGTTTGATAGCTGCACACACACACACACATACATACACACACACATACACACACACACATACACATACACACACAGAGATACATTCATATATGCAAGCACGTACTCTCATACACATATGCACACATACACATATACATACACAAACATGCACAGACAGACATATACACGTCCATATATATATATATATATATATATATATGCAGGCATACAAATATTCATATACATATGGACACACACATACACACATGCTCATGCTCACACATATGGTTACATACATATGCATATGTACACACACATGTGGATACATACATGCAAACATATCTTCGCATACAGATATTCGCTAACACAAACACACAGGCAAATGTGCATTCACACACATGCACAGGGATGCATATATGAATGCACACATATATACACATCCACATATACGCACATACATACACAAACACAAACACTTATACACACACATGCACACACACACGCAAACGTACACACAAACATACACACACACAAGCATACACAAATACACACAGACACACACAAACACGCACAAAAAGACACTCACAAACACACACACACACACACAGACATACACACACGCGTGCACACACACAACCACAAAAACACACAAACAAACACAAACACACACATACAGACATACACACAAACACACACATGCAAACACACACACAGAAGTACACACACACAAACACAATCACAAACACACACACAAACACACAAGCACATGCACACACGCGCACACACACAGCTGAAATGCTACTAAGCATTTTGTCCATCATGCTAACAATTCTGCTAGCTCACCATCTTTATTGTAATAATGATAATATTACTACTACTACTACTACTACTAATAATAATAATAATGATTATAATAATAATAATAATAATACAGTTCTATATTTAAGAGATGAGGAATTATGTACATTATTTACATTATTTACATTCGACGGATATATGTCCTCATCTTGTTTGTTGTTAAAATGTTTCGGCTGATATACCCTCCAGCCTTCTTCAGGTGTCTTGGGGAAATTTCGAACCTGGGTTCTCATTCATAAGGTATTTTTCGATGTTGTTATTGTTATTATTATTATTGTTGTTGTTGTTGTTATTGTTGTTCAGGTCAATGCTTGGAATTGAACTCGGAGTCTTGGGGTTAGTAGCCCGCGCTCTTAACCACTATGCTGTATGCCCGTGGGCAATTATGGAGTGAATTTTTTTAGGGTTTATAGACCTTTTTTTTTTTTTCTTTATGGAAGGATAGAAAAATATTAGGTTTATAAGCCCTAAAAAAATTCACTCCATAATTGCCCACGGGCATATGGCATAGTGGTTAAGAGCACGGGCTACTAACCCCAGGATTCAAAGTTCGATTCCAAGCAGTGACCTGAACAATAACAATAATAACAATAATAATAATAATAATGATGATGATAATAATAATAATAACATTGAAAAGTACCCTAGGAATGAGAACCCAGGTTCGAAATTTTCCCAA
Organism: Octopus bimaculoides; assembly: GCF_046866305.1. NCBI lineage: Eukaryota > Metazoa > Mollusca > Cephalopoda > Octopoda > Octopodidae > Octopus > Octopus bimaculoides. The sequence goes on along the minus strand of NC_142937.1, from coordinate 73,443,540 downwards.
GACACCTGAAGGGTATATCAGTCGAAATGTTGTGTTAACAACAAACAAGATGAGGACAAATATCTGTCGAATGTAAATAATGTAAATAATAATAATAATAATAATAATAATAATAACAACAACTCTCATGGCTTCTGATCTTAATTGATTGGAAGTGTTATCATGTACATTGTTTTGTCTTGGTATAAAAGATGGGCTACAGCAAATATTCTGCTCAATACCAAAGATTTGCTTGTCAGTTGTTTGACCTTAACCAGTTGAGCATGTCCCTTAGTGGCTGACGATATGTGCATCTCTGATAATGAGTAGAAGTAGTGGGAGAGCATCAAAGTTGTGTTGAGAGGAATTCTTTGGGATTTGGATAATTCACCTTTGGAAACATGGGTGTGTTGTTCAGCATCCTTAAATAACCCTTATTTAGGGACCTTTTGAGCAGAAGAAAATTCTAACTGGGCCCCACTTGCAAGGTCATATGCTGTTTATCTTGATATGAGATCACTATGTCGCACACATATGGTTGTGATGCATGTGCCTGGCGTACCCTTATCAGATGGGTAGTTATGATGGGTATACTGGGCTTCATGTATTTTACTCTGGTGTCACTTTGATATCATGCACTACTCTCTCACTCAATAATAATGATAATAATAATAATAATAATAATAATAATAATAATAATAATAATAATAATAATAATAATAATAATAATAATAATAATATTAATTAGTAAAGTGAAAGTACGTTATAAAAATAAAACTACTGAATAATAATAATGATAATAATAATAATAATAATAATAATAATAATAATAATAATAATGATAATAATAATAATACATAACAAAAACACCAGGACTTACAAATATATATAACATACAGAAAATTGCACTACTGGGTACTGCACACATTCTACGCAAAACACTTTCAATACAGTAAACATAAGAGCACCACAGCAAACCACAGCACATACCCAAGGCGCACAGAGCTGCGCTCGGTAGTGAAGTGAAAGCACGTTATAAAAATAAAACTACTGAACAATAATAACAATAATGATAATGATAATAATATGACATCAGCTGCCACATTCTCGGGAAGATTCTGTTCATCTAATGTCATAGGTCCCTCTTTGAAACCTGGTTGGAAAATGAAATAAAATTTAAATCAATCAGAAAATAATAATAATAATAATAATAATAATAATGATAAATGTAGAATCTATACCTGGATCCTCAGCAATGTAGAAGCTATACCTGAATCCTTAACAGTACAGATTGTCCAAAAAATAGCCCTACTAGGAACTTCCCACAACCTACACAAGACACTAACAATCCAATAATACAACCTAAACAAAAGACCCACAAATACAAGACACACTCTATACAGCATTTACCCAGTGAAATAAACTCCCAGCAGCAAGCAAGAAAATCAAAGCATTACTCAACTCACAATACAAGCAGTAACACAACAAAAGACAGCACCACACCTCAAAGGTAAAAAAAAAAACTAACTCAAGACAGTACCAGGAAGTGTTTGCACACTCCCAACAACAGAAAACTACACACAATACTGCACACACCCCAGAAACACAGAGGTGTAGCAGGAAATGCAGTAAAAATATGCCTCGGTCTACCAAATATTGAACAGTTATATGATGATGATGATGATGATGACGATAACAATAATAACTATTAGCCTGGCCCCTTACAAAAATGTGTGGAAAGTGGCATTTAAGTTGGAGAAAAATTATGGAACTAGTGAGAAATATTTTACACTATATGAATAAAATTATAAAGCCTAGATATTTGTATGGAAATAATAAAAAAGATTGCCAAAGTGCACAATAATTAAAATAAGATATAATTCTTCCAACTCATCACCTATGTAATCATCATCATTACAAAATTCTCCCAGCTACTTCTTTCTGAGAACTGTGTTAAATCTAAAAATCTCTTTCTGTTTCAAATGGGGCAAGATGAGCTTTAACACAACCACTATATGAATGGTTTAAATTGCCTCGTTCTACACTGGAGTCAGAGTTAGTGTTGTTGTTGTTATTGTTATCACTATCTTCAAAATTATTTGTTTGACAGTTTGAAATATTTTTCTATTACTTGTTCATTAAATTGCTCATTTTCCTTCTTTTGGTTTATGCTTTGTTATGATTTGTTTTTGTACTGTCTGTCTCAACTCATTTGCTATTGTAATATTTTTTCTTGTGCTGTGTTTGTGTCTGGCAGTCATTTTCAATGAGAATAACTTCTTCCTTCCCTTACATTTGTCCAGGAGTCTCAGAAAAAAGATTATGGATACTGCCCTTTGTCATCTGAATAAATCATAAAGTATATAGAAAAAATATTGGTAACAGACTGGACAAGCTGCAGCATTAGACAGTGAAGGAACTACAAATTAGCCGGACTGCCATACAAGATATTGAAACAATATGGCTACCCTACCCTACAATATAGTGAACAAAACTTAGCATGGTAACATTTGCCACATTGGATAGTGAAAGCAGTACAGTGTGGTTACATTACCACACTGCTCTCCATACAATGCACTATTGCATGTTCAAGTGCACAGCATGGTTCTCAACAAGGCAAGAGCAGGGGGAGGGGCAGCAGGAGGAGGATCAATGATGATGATAAAGATGATGACGATGTTGTTGAAGTTGATGATGATGGTAATGATGCTAATGATGAGGAGGAGGAGGGGAGGAGGAGGAGGGGAGGAGGAGGGGAGGGGAGGAGGGGAGGAGGGGAGGGGGAGGAGGAGGAGGGGAGGAGGAGGGGAGGAGGAGGAGGGGAGGAGGAGGAGGGGAGGAGGAGGAGGGGAGGAGGAGGAGGAGATGGATCAATGATGGTGATGATGTTGATGAATATGATGATGAGTATGATGATAATGACGATGACAACAGTGATGATGAATATGATGATGATGACGTTGACGATGGTGATGATGAATATGATGATGATGATGATGATGATGGACAGCAACAATATTAACTATCATCACACAGTTACACAGCTACATCAGTAGCACCAAACTATGCAGACTGTTCACCATCACTGTTGACTACATCTACCACCCCTACTGCACTC
>NC_142937.1:73435443-73437943 GCF_046866305.1 Octopus bimaculoides | reverse complement strand
AGAGTTTCATTTGTGTTTGTGCGTCTATCTATAAATGAATTTCTGTGTGCTAATATGTGTATGTGTGTGTATACTCGCATGCATTTGTGCATGTATTGCTACACATATTTGTGTTTATATGAGTGTGTGTATCTGTGTGTGTGTTTGTACATGTATTGATGTGTGTGTTTGTGCATGTATCGATGTGTGTGTATGTGTGTACATGTGCGTCTGCGTCTGTGTCTGTATCTGTGTCTGTGTGTGTGTCTGTGTGTATGTGTGTGCATGTCTGTGTGTATGTGTGTGCATGTCTGCACGTGCACATGTGTGTGTGTGGTATTGTGTTGTCTCTTCTATCAGTGAAGTACACAAACAATATTGATCACTTCCAGAAGAAATATGTGTCACACCTTCTATGTTACACTGTCAACTAAACCAGCTTCTTCTTTATGTTGCAGAATGGGGGAAGTCATACAATTAAAACAGAAGGTGAGAGAGCAAGCGGTGTGAGAAATAGACACAGAGAGACAAAGAGAGAGAAAGAGAGAGAGCAACAAAGGAGGCGATATGAATGTGAAAATAAGAAGTAAGAAGAAAAGGAGATAGTAAGACCGATAGCTGCAGAGAGAAATAAAAAGAAAATCAGATGATAAAAAGCTGTGCTTATATCAAAGGGAAAAAAGAAAATGATTTGATTTTCTTTCATTACTGGTGGTGTTGTGTTTCTCCTGAAATCTCCAGTTAAAAAAAAATTAAAAAAATAAAAACTAGAGTGACTGTGTAGTAATAAGTTTACTTCTCAACCAATGTAGTTTTTGGTCTAATGTCTTCTAGTATAGCCCCAAGCTGACCAAAACTTTGTGAATGGATTTGGCAGACAGAAACTGAAAGAAGCCTAGCATATATATATATATATATATATATATATATATATATATATATATATATATATATATATGTATATAAACATATATACATACACATATCTACATATACATACACACACACACACATATATACACTTACTTTGTTTATTCGATTCTTCATTTTGTCCTGGCCTTCTTTTCATGCTCACTTTCCTTCCTCTTTCATTTCACTCTGTCCTTTTCATTTTTTTCTTGCCCCTCCTTAATTCTTCTATCCCTCTGCCTCTACCTCTTTCTCTTTTCTGCCTATGTGACCGGTATTCGGCCAAGCCTAACCTTTCTTTCATCCGTGCAACATCTGTATTCCTCCCTGTGCCTGTCAAATCTTATGTCCCTACCATGAGGCTTTACTTCCACACACACCAGCTTATAATTCGTCCTTAGTTGAAAGACACCTGTTGCTATGTCCTGTTATTTGCATTTGTATTTGTGTAACATTTCTCCGTTTTTTTTCCCGTCCTTGTTTTCAAATACATTCGCTGCTTTCTTCCAAGGAATCTAATGCTCTTAGCTTAGTTTTTCCTTGGGGCTAGCCAGACTGGAGCAATCTCAAGTATAACCAGCCAAAATTGCAAAGATAATCTGGAACTTGTCTGAGGGAAGATGCTTATTCTCATGAAGGAAATAATAAAGGACTACATTAATTGGTGACATGCAGTGCAATCCAGATATGCTAGGATTGTAAAATTAAGATCGTGGAAGAATAATGTGAATGCACACACAACTGGGCCCTCACCAAATATGCCCCTGTCCAGCCTACACCTACTGCTTCCCCACCATCTCCCTATCACTCATCCCTCCATTGCTCTTCTATCCATAAAATTTTTCGGCTGCTGTAGTAAATGAGAGTAGAACTACATACCATATCACAACCAGGGCCAGATTAAGACCCATAGAGGCCCTAAGAACGTAAAAGATGTTGGTGCCCCCTTGTGTATATGTAATTCAAAATGTTAACAATAATAAACTATAAAATAGATTTTTCTTTTTCAAAATCAAGCAAAACTAACATTAAGATGGAAAATAATGTTTATTTTTGTATACTTCCATTTTATTTATATTTGAAAAGTTTTCTCCAACTTTTAATTGTTAAAAAATCTGGCACAGGAGGAAAACATACACACAGTCAATGGAGACAGCCTCAAACCTTTCATCAGTTATTAACCCAATATCATTAGAATTTCAACGCACACACACACACACACACACACACACAGATGTGTGTGTGTTTGAGCTTGTGTTTATATGTGTGTGTGAGTTTGTGTGTGTGTTTGTATATGAGTGAGTGTATGTGTATGTTTCTATGCGGTGATAGCTAGATTCATATCTTTTTATTCTTTTAAACTTGTTTTAGTCATTTGACTGCTGCCATGCTGGAGCACTGCCTTTTAGTCAAACAAATCAACTCCAGGACTTATTTTTGTAAGCCTAGTACTTATTCTACTGAGGTCTTTTGCCAAACCACTAACTTACAGGGATGTAAACTTACCAACATCAGTTATCAAGTGATGGTGCGGGGAACAAACACAGACATATTCTTGTTGTTTGTATTTGTAATTGTGTACCATGTTCTCCTTTTTCCTCTAGCTTCCTTA
>NC_142937.1:73405443-73422943 GCF_046866305.1 Octopus bimaculoides | reverse complement strand
TCAGTCAAACTGTTACTTTCTCTCTTTCTCTGTGTATGTATATAAACAAAATACAATATATGACAAACCTCTTTGTTACAGAGACACCGCTCTAAATCCACGAAAACCGGTTTTTAACCGGTTTTGAGAATTACTTGTACTTAAATTCGGTTTTGGGAATTATCGGTTTTGTGCGAGCCCTAATATATATATATGTTTACATGCACACATACACATATATATGTATACCAACCATCGACATGCTCATAAGATTAAAAAAGAGCCAACACATATTTTTTCATCACATTCAGAATTCTCAAAACATGGTATAAACTACCTGCATCAGTTAGCAATCTGATTCTGCATCCTATAAAAACTCTATGCCTTTTGAAATTTGCCAATGCAATTGATGTGCCTATGCAGGCTTTCTTCAAGATGGCGCTTTTGTAGCTCATTTTTCTGTTTCTTTTTCTTTATATCCTATTTTTTATAGTGTGTATCTACTTCTAGTTTTCATTGCAGTCTTTTTTTTACTTCACTTATGGCTCATTTCTATCTACTTCTCTAAACTTTTCTCATGAGTTATTGTGCACCTGAGCATTGTATACAATTGTTATTATTCTGTGAGCTGGCAGAATCCTTAGCACATCAGGAAAATGCTTAGTGGCATTTTGTCCATCTTTATGCCCTCAGTTCAAATCTGCTGAGGTCGACTTTGCCTTTTATCCTTTCAGAGCCAATGAAATAAATACCAGTTACACACTGGGGTCGACATAATCAACTAGCCCCTCTCCCAAAATTTCAGGTTTTGTACCTTTAGTAGAAACTATTGTTATTACTATTATCATTATTGTATATGTATGTGTTAGATACATGTATATATATTCTAATAGATCAAGATTCAAGTGAGTCAGGCACTTAAATAGTAACACTTTGGGTCGGGTCAAAAAGTAAAATGTATATACAACAAAAATAGAGGAATATATATGCAAGTACTGAAGTACAAGCAGAATGATATTCAGGTTATGTATATAATTAACTGTACTTGACTGAGTACATAAATAGCCCAGAAGCCAATCAAGAAATGCACATTGTAATAAATGTACGGTCATTACTATACTTCAGATCTATGCAAGGAGCAGGTTCCATGAAGATACACATCCTGTTAGAGTTTGAATGCTTTTGAATGTTGTGATTCATGCAAACAGTTTTTTCTATCAATGTAATGTCTCCATTAATAAATTAAAAATTTGTTGCAAACAGCTGTAGTGTATTGACATTATCCATTTGTTGTTATCTATTCATTTATATGTGTATGTATGTATGTATGTACGTATGTATGTATGTTTGTGTATAAATACACACACACACACACACACACACACACACACACACACATACATATATATATATATATATATATATATACCTTTAGTAGATGCTGACTGGTAAACCAGTTTTTCGAGGTTGCATCAAGCTGTACTGATATAATGTAGGATAAATATAATAATAATAACAATAATCCTTGGATGGAATTTATAAACATTTGATCTATCTCTACATGCATTGAATGAATCCGTAAAGATGATCGACCCAATGCCCACAAGTACTATGGACTGCACTGTAAACATCAAAGGAACATGGACTGTCATCTTAAGAGGTATGCCATTTGTAGACATGCATGTAGCAATGCATTAAATGTTTATAAGTTCCAAGGATTATTATTATTATTATTACCTCTGCCTTAGTGAATGCAGAAGTATCGTTTTTAGTCATGTTTGTTTGTTTGTCTGTGGACTAGATATCTTAAGAACTGGTGGATGGATTCAGATGAAACTTTCAGAGATGTTTGACCTTGTGACTGGCATCAACTGATTAGATTTTGGGATTGATTTGGTACCAGACAAGGATTGTGGATAATTTTTCTTGTTTTTTTACTTAATTTTTGAGAGCGATCAGGTTCATTTTTAGTATTCTCGCTTATGAGAGCAGTCGAGTTTATTTCAGATATTCTCATTCTAAAATCATCTCTGGCTAATCGTTGAGAGGATGTTGGTGTTGCCTTGTCGGAGGTCTGTGCTCTCTGAATGCTTTTGTTATTATTATTATGATATATATATATATATATACACATATATATATATATATATATATATATATATATATATATATATATATACTTTATTTAAAAGCAGCAGAAATATAACAAAAAAACCGTTACTCTGAGTTTCACGTTCCCGTTCATCGGACAGTTTTGTTAGATTTTCTAACAAAACTGTCCGATGAACGGGAACGTGAAACTCAGAGTAACGGTTTTTTTGTTATATTTCTGCTGCTTTTAAATAAAGCATATTAATCTACCTCTGGTATTTGAGTACTCTTTTTTCCACCTTGTTGCACATTTCATGTGCTTACTCCGGTATATATATATATATATATATATATATATATATATATATATATATATATATATATACATACACATATATATACATAAATACATACATGCATACATACATATATACATAATTCATACATGCATAGATACATCCATACAGACATATATATGCTGTGTGAATGTGTTTACGTGCATGTCTCTGTGATGTATATCAGTTTATCTGCAAATTCTAATGCAAACAGAGGTGAGAAGCTGAAATAACTGTGGCTCTCACTTTCAGAAAATACAGTGAGCCAGTGATCAGGACTCATCACAAACCTGTAACCAATAACACTATTGTTCAACAAATTGCTATATAAAATCAAATAAATAATATAAAATAAATCATTGCGAGATACATAGACACACAAAATAAATAAATGAAATAAAACAAAAACAAAAAAAAAAAAAAGAGCATTCCGCCAGTTAGTGAAAGAACTGAGCAAATTTTAAATTCATAAGAAAGAAGATAAACAAATATTGTGTGTATGAATACAAATAAGTGAGCTGTCTATGCAGAAAGAATTTTTTTTTTTTTTACAAAATGGTAAACAACTTCCTTTTCATTCACAATTCTTTGAGTTCATATAAACTGAGGACATTTTTTTTTTTGAAACAGAAAATGAACAATTCTCAGAAAAAAATTACAACAAAAAAATATTTAAAAAAAATAAACTCAACTTGATTGATTGATTAGAAAGAAATTTCTTTGTTTCTTTTCTTCTGCTTTTCCTTTATTTATTTATTTATTACTATTTTTTTTTTTGGTTTTTGTTTTTCTCCCCTGTTATTTCTTTTAATTATATTCTGCTATTTTCTGTGTCACAGAATAAATGTTTTTGTCTTATTTATTTTGTTTTTCTACCATTCTAAGAATCCTTCAGCTAGAACAAAAAAAAAAATAAATGAATAAAATAAAATAAAAATGAATGCAAAAAAAAACCAACAAAAATAAACCAGTAAACCAAAAATAAGCAAAAAAGACATAAAAAATGGTTTTGTTCAAAGTGGGATAAAAAATAAAAATAAAAAACAAATCAAACATAGTTTGAAGTATTGTAATAGTGAAAAAGAGGTGTGTTTGTATTTCTGTCTTAGTCTTTGTCTTTCTGTAGTGGTAGTACTGGTAGTTGTAGTAGTAGTAGTTATAGCAATAGTAGTAGTAGTAGTAGTAGTGGCAGGATAATTGCATGTAGATTATATTTGCTGTATCAATGGTAACTTCTTAGTATACTTAGATTAATTGCCAAGTATTAGTCGTGATAAAAATTAGTGTATGTATATGTATATATATATATATATATATATTTTTCTTTCTACAATGCAAAAGAAACATTCAATATATATATATATATATATATATATATATATATATATATACATATATATATATATATATATATATAGATAGATATATATGTATGTATGTATGTATATTTGTTGAATGTCTCTTTAGCACTGAAAAACAACAAGAAGCTTAATATATACAAACAACAGTTATTAATGGGTCCAGCATTCGAAGCCTTCATACTTTTATTCCTGTTTATTGACTCATAATTCTAATAATAATGATAATAATAATAATAATAATAATAATAATAATAATAATAATAATAATAATAATAGCAGCAACAACAACAATAGTAAATAAACAAATAAATAAAATATTCTCTAAAACTAATATTCACTTTTGAGAGAAATTCTGTTGGTGATAAAATGGTATAATTAAGCAATTCTATCAAAAGAACAGTGTTATATTCTTGCCTTTGATTTTTCTATACATTTGAATGTGTGCCAAAAGAGATAGTCCAGTATTAGCATATTGGTATTGAAGAGAAACCAGCAAGGGGAAAGAGAGAGAGTCAGAGAAAGACAAAGAGAGACTGAGAGAGCGAGAGAAAGAGAAGGTGTGAGAGAGTTATTGTAAAGTAGTACAAATGTAGCGTCTTGACAACAGATTGATGAAAATATATATAGTTGAGAAATTGCACCAAATTCTACCCCTTGTACCATTGTATATTTATTTATTTATAACTGTTTTAACTCTGCTATAGGTGGTTATGGCTTAGGTCTTGCAAAGCTGTATATTTGCATACTGGATGAAAATTGTTGTTTTTTGTTTGTTTTTTTTTAAGCTGGCTGTCTGGTCTTCTTACTTCAAACCAGTCAACTGTGAAATAAGATTGAAAAACCTGTTGTCAGATAGGCAAAAGTGAAGGCGACACTAAGTTATATGCATTACTAAGAAACATAATACAATGGCTATAGTCCAGGAGTTTTAGACCTATAACAGTGCTTTCAAGAATCTCAGCGATTTAACCTAACAGCCACCAGTGATTGCCAAAATAGATAATTGTTTATTGAAATAAAAAGTTTTATTTTAATCAATGCAGACTGCTTGATTGTTTAGCAAGAATAATTTTTTATATTTCAATTACTTATCATTTTAGTAGATACAATTATAAAAAAGAAACATCGAAAATAAAAACACACATAATTGCTCAAGTGCACTTACACATGCACACACACATATATACATAAATGTATGCATACGCATACACACATATGTATATATATATATATATACATACATATATATATATATATATATATATATATATATATATATATATATATAGATAGATAGATAGATATATATATGTTTATATTCTGTTATTCTTTTACTTGTTTCAGTCGTTTGACGGCCACCATGTTGGAACACCACCTTGAAGAGTTTTAGTCAAACAAATCTACCCCAGGACTTATTTTTTAAGCCTAATTACTTATTCTATCAAGCTATATTGCTGAACCGCTAAGTTACAGGTATGCAAACACATCAGCACTAATTGTCAAGTGGCGATGGGAGGACAAACACTGACACAAACACACACACACACATAAATATATACATACATATATATATACATACATACATACTATCCCTTAGTGGGTTGAACCCCCAACCCCTAACTCTCTCACGTTATATATATATATATATATATATATATATATATATATAAACAATGGGCTTCTTTCAGTTTCTGTCTACCAAATCCATTTGCAAGGCTTTGGTTGCCCTCAGGCTACAGTAGAAACACTTGCTCAAGGTGCCATGCAGTAGAACTGAACCCAGAATCATGTGGTTGGGAAGAAAGCTTCTTACCACACAGCCATGCCTAACGACACACATGCTTTCCTTGGACATTTTTTTCCTTCTCTTCAGATGTTTCCTCTCTCCTCTTTCTGGCAAAGAGCCAAGCTCAGAACCTTACCTTGCACACTCTGTCTTTTTTTCTATCTTAAACTGAGTGTCAACCTAATACATTTACTGTGTATATCCTTTTGACATTTTCCGTTTCTGTTCTATTTTTATTTTTGATTTGTATATATACACACACACACACACACACACACACACACACACACACACACACACACACATATATATACATTCCTCTATTTACATATCGAGGTCCCATTTTTTTGTTGTCATTTTATTATTATTATTAATATATATATCATGATCATGATCATCATTTAACGTCCGCTTTCCATGCTAGCATGGGTTGGACGATTTGACAGAGGACTGGCGAACCAGGTAGTCGCACCAGGCTCCAATCTGATCTGGCAGAATTTCTACAGCTGGATGCCCTTTCTAATGCCAACCACTCTGAGAGTGTAGTGGGTGCTTTTACGTGTCACCGGCACATGTCTAGGTGCAGGAGTGGCTGTGTGGTAAGTAGCTTGCTTATGAACCACATAGTTCCGGGTTCAGTCCCACTGCATGGCACCTTGTGCAAGTGTCTTCTATTATAGCCTTGGACCGACCAAAGCCTTGTGAGTGGATTTGGTAGACAGAAACTGAAAGAAGCCCGTCGTATATATGTATGTGTGTGTATTTGTGTGTCTGTGTTTGTCCTCCCCAGCATCGCTTGACAACCGATGCTGGTGTGTTTACGTCCCCATAACTTAACGGTTCAGCAAAAGATACCGATAGAATAAGTACTAGGTTTACAAAGAATAAGTCCTGGGGTTGATTTGCTCAACTAAATGTGGTGCTCCAGCATGGCTGCAATCAAATGACTGAAACAAGTAAAGGAATATGTCTATATATTCTGAGTAGTCCAAACGTATCTTAATATAATCCTTGTATTGTCCTTTGTACACCCTGATGATTTTCCATACAAGATATTTAAAGTGCAAGATTATAAATTTATATATGTTTTGTAATTTTAATTTTGTTCGTGAAATGAAACAATTGTTGGTGAATATGTTAATTAATAAATTAATTTGTATCTCATTAGATCTCTCTGTTTTGTAACTCAATAATAATGATAATAATATAATTATATATATATATATATTCTCTTTTTTAAATATATATTTATATATATATATATATTTACATAATATCGAGGTCTCTTTCTTTCCTTTGTTGTCTTATCTTTTCTATCAATATATATATATATATATATATATATACATATCTCAGCTTTAAAACACAGAGTAGATAAAACAGAGGACAACTGATGAAGGGAATGTTCTTAATGTTGCATGTCCCATCTTTTTGTTTTTCATTGTTCGAAAAAGAGCTTGTTTGCTATGTTTTTGTTTTTTTATGTTTTCGTTTCTCATTCTGTGTCCGTTGTTTTTTTTTATGTCTTGTACCCATATATGCATGTATGTATACATGTGAGTATGTACATATATGTATGTATATATGCATATATTTATATATATATATATATGTATACATATGTATGTATATGTATATATATATATATAAATATATATATACATATATGTATGTGTATATATGTGTGTGTGTGTGTGTGTGTATATATATATATATATATATATATATATATATATATATATATATATATATATATATATGTATATATATATATATATGTATATATATATATATATATATATATATATATATATATATATATATATATATGTATATATATATATGTATATATATATATGTATATATATATATATATATATATATATATATATATATATATATATATATATATATATATACAACATACTTCCACACAGTTTCCATCTACCAAAATCAGTCACAAAGCATTGGTCATCCCAAGGTCATAATTGCCATGTGTGTGTATGGGCGGCGGGGGGGGGGGGGGGGTTAGTTGTAAGAGTTTCTGTCTCTTTATATCTTGAGTTCAAATCCTTTGAAGTCAATAAATATATATTAACTCAGTAATGGTGCAGTTTTCTTTCCCTCCAGCTGTGACATCCTAGGCATTTCACTGAGTCAATGGTACTAGGGCTGAGAGGATGTCTGTCTGTTCACAACTACATGGACACTCAAAACAATTAGTGAAAGTATGTTACATACAACCATATCATTCTCCTTTGTGAATGACAGCCATTGATATATGTATGTATGTATGTATGTATGTATGTCATTATTCAGTTTTATTTCAAGATTTCCCTCATTAGAGAAAGAGCTGGTTTTTAACCTAGATCCAAGGCTCCTTTATTGGAATTTCAACATCAGCAGGGTATTTTTGTATGTATGTATGTATGTATGTGTACATGCAAATTAGTATGTTTTATTTTAAGTATGTATTCTCATGCATAGACTTGCATATTTAGACATGCTCATATATACTTAAATGATAAACTTTTGTAAAGTCTTACAGATTTTTACATTTTCAGTGATGGATTGGATCTGTAGTCTTCAAATTAGCTTTCTGTTTTCTGCTTTTGAGAAATCTACTTTCTCATATTGGTATCTAGGCAGTGTGTTACATATCCCAGCGCCCCAATAATTACAGGTATAAACCTGAGCTTGTAATCTGGATTGAGTAGTTGTAGATATGTATGTGTGTGTGTGAGAGAGAGAGAGAGAGAGAGAGAGAGAGTGTGTGTGTGTGTGTGTGTGTGTGTGTGTGTGTGTATGTGTGAAAGAGAGAGAGAGAGTGTGTGTGTGTGTGTGTGTATGTGTGAGAGAGAGAGAGAGAGAGTGTGTGTGTGTGTGTGTGTGTGTGTGTGTGTGTGCATGTCATGGGTATGAAATTAAACTGTATCCAATGATGTGCCTTCATTTACAAAGTTCTGGCGTTGTGGAGCATAGTCATCATTTAATTACCATTGCATAGGTCCATTCTCACCTGGAACAGTAGTACCTATCAAGGTCCCATCTGTGGGCTAAAGTGATTTCCCAGAGATAGAGTAAACTCTCATTATTTTCGCCAAAGCTGTGGGGAAGGCGACTCTTCTAGAAAAAATATACTCTGATATGAAACTTGCAGTCAAAGTGGTACCACTGATCTTGCAATGCTTATCACTGGAACTTGCTATAGTGTCCAAGAGGGCAGCAAAAATGTCTTAGAAGATTTTTCCACTTAAATCTAGTGCTGTACAGATTATTTTATTCTTTTACTTGTTTCAGTCATTTGACTGTGGCCATACTGGAGTGCTGCCTTAAAGGGTTTTTAGTCAAAGAAATTGAGCTCAGGACTTATTCTTTTTTGAGCTTAGTACTTATTCTATCAATCTCTTTTACTGAACTGCTAAGTTACAAAGACATAAACACACCAATATTAGTTGTCGAGCAATGGTTGGGGGGAAAACACAGGCACACACACACATAAATATATGCATTTATATTTATATATATATATATATATATATACACACAAAATAGATAGTTTTAGGGAAAATAACCAAGTTTCAAGAACTCATCGCTGAAAATCCACTATCACATATAGAAAAATTAACAATTAAAAGCACAATAAATGAGTATAATATAAAGCAAAGTAAGTATCATAAGATAAATATAATATAATATAATATATATACACACAAATATATGCATTTATATATATATATATATATATATATATATATATATATATATATATGCTTTATAATTAAAGCTGCAAAAGCATCATAAAAATATAACAAAAAAACTGCCACTCAGAGTTTTATGTTCCTGTTTATTGGGCAGTTGTGATCCAGATGAATAGGAATGAGAAATTTGACAGCCACCATGTCTCTATGTATGTATGTATGTATGTATGTGTGTATGTGGGTGAGCAGGTAGGTAGGTAGGTAGGTAGGTAGATAGGTAGGTAGATAGGTAGATAGGTAGATAGGTAGGTAGGTAGGTAGGTAGGTAGGCTGGCTGGTTGGTTGGTTGGTTGGTTAGTTGGTTGGTTGGTAGGCAGGTATATCAGAAAATTTCATCAAAACTGTTCTTTTCCAATAGGGACTACATTGAGAGGGAAAGGACAAAATATTCTGATCAAGTGGAAATATGCCAAGAAAATAAATTATGAGATATGAAGCTATTGATGTGAGAGGTCGTAGATGTTGCTGACTAGTCCTTTGGTTGAGCCAACAAAAGCTGGGCAACACAGGAGTCACTTAGTGAAAAGGCATATAATCAGCTACCAAAGTAACAGAAATTGCTTCAGGCTTATCTGGATCCAGAGCAGCACTGGATTAACTATTGAGTAAAATAAGCATGTGCTTAGGGCACCAAGGGAATTGGGAAACCACAGAAATGGTAAATAGTTTATAGCACAAAAAAAAAAATTACTTTAAACTTGCTAAAGTAATATATGAAGTGGTTTATATGATCAGAAATGTAAAATAGATAAAGAGGAAGTATACAAAAATAAACATTATTTTCCATCTTACTGTTATTTTCATTTCGTCTTGAAAACTAAAAATTTATTTCATGTTTTTTTAATTGTTTTTTTTGTTTTTGTGTTTTTTAATTACATATATATGGGGGAACCAAAACCTTTTAAGTGCTTAGGAACATTATGGGTCTTTGTCCAGCTCTGGTCAGGAGAGATGAATTTTCTTAACAACCACTACATTATAGTTCATGGTATCCCACCTAAAGGCCTATTCTAGATCAATGAATGCTGGGTGTAGTGGTTTGCTCTTAGCTAAGAACTTACATAGTTGTCTCCAGAAAGAAGGCATTTGTTGTACTCTGTCCTGAAACAAACCCAAACTGCATCACTTTTATGTAAATTCTCTTCCTAATTATCTCCACTTCTATAACGTTCCGTAAATGTCTCTCCAGTCATTTTGCAGCCATGCTGGAGCACCACCTTGTGGGGTTTAACTGAAAAAATCGACCCCATACTTATTTTTAAGCCTGTTACTTATTCATCAGTCTCTTTTTGCCAAACCACTAATTTACAGGGACATGAATAAACTAACACCAGATGTCAAGCAGTGGTGAAGGACAAGCACACGCATAAAGACAAACACACACACACACATAAATGCAGGTATTACTTTTTGGTAAGAAGTTTGCTTTCCAACCACATGGTTCTGAGTTCAGTACCACTGCATGACACTTTGGGTATCTATCCTCTACAATAGCTCCAGGCCAGGCAAAGCCTTGTGAGTTGATTTGGTAAGTGGAAACAGAAAGAAACCTGTCATGTGTGTGTGTGTATGTGTGGGTGTATGTGTGTGTGTGTGTGTGTGTGTGTGTGTGTGTTTGTGTGTGTGTTTGTGTTTGTTTGTTCTTCCACTGCTGCCTGACAACCAGTGTTGGTTTGTTTATATCCCCATAAGAGATCAATAGAATTGTACCAGGCTTAAAATAAATGTACTGGATTCAATTCATTCATTCAACTAAAACACTTCAAGATGATGGTGATGCTCTAGCATGGTTGCAGACCAGACTTTAACAAATAAAAGAAAAAAAATATGTCAGGCTTCTCTCAGTTTCTGTCTGCAAAATCCACTCATAAGGCTTTGATTAACCCAAGGCTATGGTAAAAGACACTTGCTCAAGATGCCACGCAGTGGGACTGAACTCAGAATCATGTGATTGGGAAGCAAACTTCTTATCATATAGCACACTTATATCAAAAATATATCTTTTATTCTTATAGCAGCTACTGTATGATAATAACTTTTACACATGTTATTGATTATATGAGTTACAAGCACATGTCACCTCTTCAGTGGATATTTTCACCGCCTTAGCAACTACCTTTGATGACCCAGTAAATTTTTTCACTTTCATATCCTTAATGGGTTGTTCAACTGTACACCTAGTAATTTCTATACTTTGGTCTTACTCTTTGGTTCATTGAAGGTAGTCATATGTAACTGTCACTGCTAAGTCATTTTCTCTGCATGGGGTAAGGCATGGCATTGAAAACCACATGCTACAGAATGTTGACTAACTCACATAAATATCTTGTCTGGTTTTCCATGTAAAACATCCAACACAGAAACTGATGTTATAAAAATATCATGCTCTATAGAATGCTGATTAACTAATGTCAACATCCCGTTGGATTTACCATATGATACTTACAATGAAATGCATGGAGATTACTAGGATGGTCAAAACGATCACATGACCTGAACTGACCAATGGAGATGAGAATACCATCAGGCAGAAGTCTATGTATTCTCGAAAATTTGAAATTTCTTTTAAATTCTCTTCACTTTGACTCCAAAATTTTACAATGAGGATGTTTTACACCCATGAAGCTTTAGGCAATGTGGAGCTAAGTCAGCACGTTATCAAATACATATAACACTAATTTAATGCTTCCAATGCTACCTTTTTTTCATTTGTTCACCCATATATGTATATATGTATGTGTGTAAGTATGCATGTGGGTACGTATATGCATGTGTGTATGTATGAATTCATGTATGTGTGTATGTGTCTATATGTGAGCATGTGTGTGTATGCGTGTGTACATATGTGTGTATAAATATATTTGTAAATATATAAATGTATATGTATATATATGTCTGTTTGTGTATATATAAATATATATATGCATATATATGTATATATATACACACACACATATATATATGATGTGTATGCATTCACATCTATAAAATATACATATACCCACATACATAGTAAATACATACATACATAAATACATACATAAATACATACATACAATACACACACACATACATATATATTTATATATATATATATATATATATATATATATATATATATATATATATATATATATATATATATATATATATATATATATATATGTATATATATATATATGTATGTATGTATATATATATATATATATATATATATATATATGTATATATATATATATATATATATATATATATATATATATATACATATACATACATATATATATATATATATATATATATATATATATATATATATATATATATATACATATATGTATATATGGAGAAGAGTCATGGAGAGTCATTTAAAACACATGCCTTCAATTCCACCACATGCCATTATTTTCACTTTTGTTTCTGCTTTTTTTTCATGATACCATTATCTACTGCAATGTGTCAAAAAGCTTTGTCACACATCTGCGACCTAGTCTGTGTCAAGGATCAGGTCATGAAGTCTACTCCAAAACTATTTCACACTCTGTGGTATATAATGTTATCAAGAAATATAATCAAAGTAAAAGTAATAATATATATGTAGTTATGTGTGTGTGTGTGTGTGAATGTGCATGTATGTATGTATTTATGCGTGTATGTATGTATGTATGTATGTATGTGTGTGTGTGTGTGTATGTGTGTATTATGTGTGGTTTTGTTTCTGTGTCTGTTGCCTAACATCACTTGACAGCTGCTGTTGGTGTTTTTACATCCTTGTAGCTTAGCAGTTTGACAAAAGAGACAGATATAAGTATCAGACTTTAAAATATGTGTGTAGTGTGTATTTGTGAGTGTGTGTATGTGTGTGCATGTGTGTATGCATGTGTGTGTGTGTGTATGCATGTGTGTGCATGTGTGTGTGTGCATGTGTATGTGTGTTTTGTGTGCATATGTATGCATGTGTGTGTGTGTGCATGCAATGTGTTTGTGCGTGTGTGCATGCGTGTGTGTGTGTATGTATGTATGCGCACGTGCATCACTCTTCCTTTCATGTCCTTTTTCCTATTCATTGTCCTATACTGTAGTATATCTAATGACAACAATGAATTCTTATTCTTTGTGACTAGAGTTTACATTAATCCTGTTTAACTCTCCCATCTCTTTGACAGTTATCCACTATACTCTTCCAGGTACCATGCCCCTCATATAACAAAGGATTGTGACTCACCTACCCATATTAAATGTCTTGTCACTCCAATTCTTACTATTCATTCTCTCTCACATACCATGAGACATGTGCTAAGATTTGCATTGAATCTGTTTCTTTGACATGCATTCTACCTTCATCTTTCTTGTGCTGCTAATCATCAATCTCTACTCTTTCCATTCCTGGACTGGGATGTGTGTTGTGTTCTTGAGCAAGACACTTCATTTCACATTGCTCTAGTTCAGGGGTTTTCAAACTTTTTGACTTGTGGACCCCTTTATATTTCAGGCTTTACTTTAGGGACCCCCTTATAAACGCTTATGAAATTTATACATAAATATTTGCTTAAAATAACATATATTTTTACATTTGTTTATTTAACAGTATTTAACAAATAGGTTTATTGTCAATTAAAAGATTTTGATTAAAAACCATATATAAAATCAAATTGCCCATAAAAAGTATTTGCTGTTCACGGACCCCCTGTCTTGTCCTTGCGGACCCCCTGAGGTACGCGGACCACAGTTTGAAAACCACTGCTCTAGTTAACTCGGCTGTAGAAATGAGCTGCACCATCACTGGTGCCAAGCTGTATCAGCCTTTGTCTTTCCCTTGGATACCATCATTGGTGCGGAGAGAGGAGGCTGGTATGCATGGGCAACTGCTGGTCTTCCATAAATAACCTCGCCTAGACTTGTGCTTTGGAGGGTAACTTTGTAGATGCAATTTCATGGTCACTCATAACTGAAGGGGTTTTTACCCTTTTACTCTTTCTAAGCTGGTTATTATTGACAGTCATCCCTTACTCTTCCCACTGTTCACTTCTATTATTTTACCCTCTCTGCTTTCCTTGTACCTTACTCACTAGGTTTCTACCATCTTTTCATCTACCCATCCTGGTTTTTCTTCATTATCACTTATTTTCTTTTACTCAACTCCTCAGTAATGTGACTATATAAGAAGGAGCCCACCATATAATAGCGTTGATTCTTTAGTCTTGAGTGTATAAGGTAACTTTACTAATACTGGTGCAAACATATGCACTTTGTACACATTCTAAAGTGAATGGCAAAAGAGCAGAGACAAGATAGGGCCAAAAATAGTTTTTAATCTTATCAACATGACAACCTCTCACGTATGCATGCCATGATAAATGACTACTAGTGCACTGTGTTAAATGGTGTGTGATAGGAAGAGCATTCAGTAATTATAAACCAAATCAAAAATGACTCATATGAGCAAAATGTATTCTTCCAGTCTGTCAGGGAGGGTGGAAACTCAATAAATTTGATTCAGACTGGTGAATCATCCAACCCATGCCAGCATGGAAAGGAAAGCATTCATATAATGATGATGATGACTACATATGTACAATGATCACATTGTTTTTTTCGTAGGTGAAAACATGTAATATATACATGAGTGTGTTTGTGTATATGTGTGTGAGTGTGTGTGTGTGTGTGTGTGTGTGTGTCTGTGTGTGTGTGTACTTGTGTGTGTGTGTACTTGTGTGTGTGTGTGTATGTGCGTGTGTGTGTGGGCGTGTGTGTTTGCATGTGTGTGTGTATTTGAGTGTATGTATACAATAATAAATATATATATATGTATAAATACATGTGTATATGTATGCATAGATTTGTATACATATATACACAGACATACCTTTGTACACACATATACACACACATATATATATGTATGTGTGCACAGATTCACACAAACACTCACAGACACACACACACATGCCTGTGAACACACACTCACACAAACACACACACACACACACACACACACACATAGACACTTTCATATATGTGTGTGTGTATGCATGTGTACACATGTTTGCATGTATGTACGCCTGTTTTAGGTATGTATGTATATTTATTCATTATGTACATATTCATGTTGTCTTTTGAATTAATAATTATTCAATTTGAATGCGAACCAGTTAGCACCACTAAGATTTCAATTCAGATTCCTGTGCTGCCAATCCAGTGTGGAAGTGGTACAGTTTCCATGTCAAAGAAAATAAAAGCCAGCAATTATTCCTTCTTCATTTCCCTTATTATTACCTTTAAGGTGATGTGTTCTAACTCACTTCACTACATGACCATCACGACAAGAGACGAAGGAGAGCCACCAAGTGAACATAGAAAGAAAAATAGAGAGAGAGAGAGAGAGAGGTGCTTTTATTCTTCTTCTACTCCAAGAATGCTATCAATCTAAAAAAGGCAATTATAGAAATTGCCTGGGGAGACATTTGCCGTTAACTTCTGCAAGACAAACTGAAGCATCAAGAAGAAAAAGTTTCATAAATATTCATATCATGTTACATATGTTGTCTCTCTATTCCAGATAGTCTGTGACCCTATAATAGTTGAATGCCGCAGCAAATCTCTGAAAACAACAAAAAGAAGAAAAAAAAGAACGAAGTGAAAATGCAAAGCAAAACAAAAAAATTACGTACTTATATATATATATATATATATATATATATATATATATATATATATATATATATATATATATATATCAATATATATATATCTGCATTTTTATAAATGTATATATAAGTGTATTTGCATATATGTGTGTATGTGTGTGTGTGTGCATGTTTGTATGTGCACATGTGTGTACATATATGTATGAGTGTATATGTATATAAATATTAGTGTGTGTATGTATATATACACACATATATATATATATATATATATATATATATATATATATATATGTATGTATATATATACACACATGTATGTATGTATGTATATGAATACCATATTTCTTAATGCACTCCATTTCCAAAGAGTACAGTAAAGATAATTTTTTTGTTTCTTTTTTTAGTTTTTTCTTTATCTTTTTTTTTTGTTTTTGTTTTATTTTATCCTTTTGGCAATTCTGATTTACTTTGTTAGAAATATCATTTAGAAACCAACATATTTTACAGTGATATCCACCAAAGAAATTACCGCCACAACCACTTTCACCATGCCATTGGTTATAACTGAGATATGTTGGTCTTTAAAGATATTACTAATATAGCAAATATGTCAAATACTCTATTGATATTGTTTGCAAAATATGTTGAGTTATAAACGATATTTCTAATACAGAAATATATCACATGCTGTTGATACCACTGTGAAATGTGTTGGTCTATAAAGGATGTTAATCACATAGAAATATATCAAATACCATAGGGACTCTTGTAGAATATGTTGGTCTATAAAAGATATCATTAACATATAACTATATCACATATCATTTTCAGCATGTATTACATACACAAATGCATGCATGCACAGACACACGCACACACACACACACATACACACACATATATATGCACACACGCACGCACATACACACACATGTATGCATGCACACACACACACACACACACACACACACACAGACACACATATGAGCACACACACATACACCTTCATATAATTAAACCTGTATAAGAATATAAAAATGTATTACTGATCTTCCTTTAAAACAATTTTGAAATTAGGACCTCTTGGGTAAAACATATGGGGTCTAGTAATTGATGAATGGTGATTGCAGCCCTGTTGAGTCAAATTGGGCTTCTGCTTCGGAGTGCAGGCTTGGAGCAGTGCCAAAAAAGTGTGTGAGTGTGTGTGTGTGTGTGTGTGTGAGAGAGAGAGAGAGAGAGCAAGTATGGGCTTGTGCATGTATGTGTGTGTGTTTGTGTCAACATATATATATACATGCATATATGTGTGTGTGTGTATATATGTGTGTGTGTGTATATGTGTGTGTGTGTGTGTCTGTATGCATATATATATATATCTATATATATATATATATATACAGCTATCTATAGTTCTGTATACAGATGTGTATGCATATATGTATATATATATATATATATATATATAAAAGTATGTGTGTGTATATATATATACATATACATATATATATTCATACATACATTTATATCTAAAGATATA
>NC_142937.1:73370443-73395443 GCF_046866305.1 Octopus bimaculoides | reverse complement strand
TGTAAAATGTGGGTGGAGAGGACAATATAAAGATGAAGGATGGATATCATGTGAAATGGTTCTGGGCTGTGAGAAAATTAGTGGTATTAAGGAAAAACTGCACTTAGAGAGATGATGGGAGGTGAGTTCTCTTGAGGGGGAAATTATATACACACGACACTTCCAGAACTTAGTATTTCTGAGATAGAGGGGTCTTCCTGAGAACCAAATATCACCAGTTATACTACTCCCTTATCATCTCCTCTATGAGGTTCAAGGTTCTGAGATCAACTTTGCTTTCTTTCCTCCATAAAATAAAATAACATTCAAGTTTTGAGATTGATGTTATCAACCATACACCACTCTTAAATTTCAGACCTTGAGCCTATGTTAGAAACAATTATTTTTTCAGACATACTGTGTTTAGATCCACAACTATCCAATATGTCCTTCCTTACATTTTAAGACATTTTGAGAAAGGGTCTGGTTGCTATTTCTAGCAGATCAAGCTACAAGAAATTACATCTTTCATTGGCTTGATGCACCATACGGAGAAATATTATCTTCATCTGGTCAAGTGCAGTTCATAAAAAGACAGTTTTTCTCTATTTGAGAACAATGAATATCTTGTGTGTTCTCCATCAAATCTTGAGAAGAATAAAATAATACTTTTGCTTGTTGTATAGTATTTTACTCACTTATTTCTTACTTTATAACTTTCTTTCTTTCTTTCTTTCTTTCTTTGCAATCATCAGTAACATATGGGGATTTGATAATATCTCCACATGATAGAGCACTTTCTAATACCATTTTCTCATGGGATAACTGGTGGAATATCTCTTTTATACTTTTATACAATTGTATCATTCTGAAAGATAGGTCACTAATTTAAGACTTGCTATATATTTTTAGATGCAAATACATATCCATCTATCTGTGTGTGTGTGTGTGTGTGTGCGTGTCTATGTGTGCATCTGGTGTGTGTGTGTGTGTGTGTGTGTGTGTGTGTGTGTGTGTGTGTATGTGTGTCTGTGTGTGTGTGCAGGCACAACAAAGACTAACTGATCAGCATTGCTGCAGGGGTGCCCATTTTATTTTGTCTATTATCATTATTATTACTATTATCATTATTATTATTTATTACTATTACTATTATTATTATTATTATTATTATTATTATTATTATTACTATTATTACTATTATTACTATTGTTATTATTATTATTATCTTCATCATCATCATCATCATCACCTTCATCATCATCAACACTGTTGGTGTTGTTGTTGTCACCATCATTGTTGTTGTTGTATTTGCAGTTTTATTGGTTATGTTAAATTCTTCTGGAAATTCTTTTCTTTCTGGTTCTTTATTTCTCTACTTATTGGCTTTCTGCTTCATTTTTACGCATTCTCTTTCACATTCTCACCTTTCTCTCTCTCTCTCTCTCTCTCTCTCTCTCTCTCTCTCTCTCTCTCTCTCTCTCTCTCTCTTTCTCGTTCTCCCTCTACCTCCCCCTCTCTTGGTGATCTGTCTCTCTTTTTTGTGTTTTTGAAAATAGAGGTCTCTTTTCTACTGCTGCTACTACTACTACTGCTGCTGCTGCTACTACAACTGTGGTTGTTCTTAATACTGCATGTACTATTTTTATACTTATTTTTAATATTATTATTACTACAATAACAACAACAATGATGATAATGATAATGATAATGATAACAACAACAACAATAACAACAACAATAATAATAATAATAATAATAATAATAATAATAATAATAATAATGATTATTATTATTATTATTAATTTATTTACTTTATTTATCATTTGTGAAGTACTGTTTGCTTCCATGTCTAGAATTGTTCTATTTTGGAGTTGGCTACTTGTACTAAGTCACATTTGTTTTATCTTGAGAACTTTCTGCATTCAGTAGAAATATTGTATTCTAAAGAGCAACTAGCCACTGCCGTCCACATCAACAACAACCGTTAACAAGGTTGTTGATTTTTTTTTTCATCATCTACTTATAACTTACTCTCTCACTCTCACTCTCATTCTCACAATACCTTTCTTTTTCTTTCTCACATACACTCCAGACAAGCATTCACACACACGCACACACACACACACACAGAAATGCATGTTGCACATATACATACACCACACAGGTATTTACACACACACACAACTGCACATAAACAGACACAAAACAGGTATTCACACACACCCAGTAGTCCATTTTTTCTTCTATTGTTCATTGCAAAACTGTGTCTGAGATTTGTATGTCCCTATGTGCAATATATATACATATATAAATATATATGTACACACACACATATGCACATATAGATAGAAACACAGACATATATATATATATATATATATATATATATATATATATATATATATATATACATTTATATGTATATATATACACATATATATATAAAAATTTATATATATATAAATTTACATATATATATATATATATATATATATATATATGTATATATATACATGTATATATATGTATATATGTGTGTACATATATGTATATATATGCGTATATATATATATATATATATATATATATATATATATATATATATATATATATATATATATATATACATATATATTTATACATGTATTTTTGTCATAGATATGTATGTGTGTATGAATACCTATGTATATCTGTATATATACATAAATACATACACACACACCTATACGCATAAACATATATCATTGACACATATACATATTTATGTATGTATATATGTATATTATGTCTATACATATACATACATATAAGCATATGTATATATGTGTGTGTGTGTGTATATATATATAGCTGTATGTGTGTGGATATATATGTATGGATGGATACACACATATAAGTGTTCAAATATACACACTCACACACACACATGCACTTTCTCTCTCTCACACACACACACATAGATACCCACATATATATACAGATGGATGCATATATGTATGTATATAATTCATTCTATCTTTGCAGACATTTCGTCATTTCTAAAGAGGTTTTCTTTTCTCTTTTTTTTTTCAACTCTGTTCTTTTGATGTTGTTTCTAGTTTCATCAGTTGTCGTTTCTGTCCATTATACACGCCTCAAGCATTGTTTTAAACTCAACTAATTTTCTTTAAAAAAAAAAAACATTAAAAAAGTGAAAACAGAAAAAAAAGCAAATAAAAACTTAAGTTAAAAATAAATAAATAAAATTAAAAAATGGCATTTTTTTTTAATGCCATCAGTATTTTAATGTTATTTTTTTTTTTTTGGAGGGTAGTGGCTTTATTTCTGAATATTTTTTTTTTATTTAAAAACAAAATGAAAAAATAAATAAATGAAAAAAAATTTCTTTTATCAACTCTTTAGAACTTCTTCAGCCAATTCTAATATTGGGTGTAAACAAATGGACATAAATGTTTTGTTGTATTATTTTCATTATTTTTGTCTTATTTTAGTGGGATATTCTTTCTCTTTGTCTTTCTTTCTTTCTTTCTCTTTTTTTTTTGAATTTTTAATTTTGTCTTTTATGATTTTTATTGTATTTTTTTGTTTTTTGCTTATTTTGTTATCAATTTTCAATAGTTTATTCAGCAATAAAGTAATTAAAAATTTGGTTTGGTATGAGTGAGAGAGAGAGAAATAGAGAGACAGGCAGGCAGACAGATACGTAGATAGATAGAGGGAGAGATAGAGAGGGAGGGAGGGAGGTAGAGAAGGAGAGAAAGAGACAGGCATATACACAGACAGACAGAGACATCAAGAAAAAAAGAAGAGAGACCAAGAGAGACCGAAGTTAAAAATATATACAATGATAACAATTGAAAAAAAAATTGAAAAAAATTAATAAAAAGACACATAAAAATAAAAATAAGAACAACAACACGCAAGGTAAAAATTAGGCGTATTGTTAAAATTAAAATTTATCATTATCTGATTAGGACAGGCGTTACCATTGAGGTATTCTAGATGTTTGATAATAGAATAAAAATCCTTGTCATACAAAGAAACTAAATTCATTTAATAAATGATTGGTGAAACAGTTCCTCAAGCACAATTACCAATCAAGAAATATTTAAATATGAAAGAGTGTCTCACTTTGAAATTAATTTTTTTGAATATGTTTTCATATTGGAAGAATAAAAATTAAAAATAAATATATTTTCATTTTTTTTTGCTTAATATATATATGTGTGTATGAGTGAGTGTATGTATATAACATACATACATATATATATATATGTTTGTGTATTTGTGTGTGTGCATGTGTGTGTGTGTTTTGTTTTTGCCTGGAATTTGAATCTTAATAAAGAATTATGTGTGATATCAGAAAAAAATATATTCCTGATTATAAAATCAGAACACCATATAATAGAGATAATAGAATAGGTCAGTAGAATAGCAAAAAGAAAAAAAAAATAGGAAAAACGAGAAAGTTTGCTGTTGTTGTTTATGTTGTTATTGATGTCATAGTTTATTTTTTTTAAAAAAACAACTTTCTTCTTGTTTTTTTGTTATGCTGTTACTGTTGCCTTTTTTTTTTTGTTGGAAATGCAAATTATTTCATATCAGACTTCGATATTTTCCTGTCCTGAAATTGTACATCAATGATTTTATTTTATTTGATCTTTTGATTTTTTGTTGTTGTTGTTTGATTGTATTTTATGTATTTTTAGGAAGCCTAAAAATATATAAATAAATTAATTACAGATAAAAATAAAACAAGAGAGCTAGAAGGATATGTCTGTACGTGTGCGTGTTATTGTATTACATGACATATATATATATATATAATGTAATACAGTAACATATATATATGTGTGTGTGTGGCTAACGTTAAAATATTTATTTGTTACATGATAAAATGGCTATTTCACTTGTATAGCTTCGTGTCCCTGAAATAACAAATGACTTAACTTCTATATATATATTAAAAAAAAAGAAGAAAACACAATGTGATCTGAATATAGAAATTTAAGGAGATTCCTGTATTGCAGCTCAATGATTTAATAGGCAACTGCTAACACTAATGACCATTAGCGAAGCAGTTAATATGGCAATAACTCCTGTAATCCATTGAATTTCTAACAGGAAATCCAGGCAAGAATGTGAGACCTCAACTCTCAGTCCACAACAATCTTTCACCCGTGACTCATGGACCTCAGTTACAAATGAGTTCATTTTATTCATATGCTTTTTGCAGGGAAACAAGAATTTTCTTTTTTGTGTGTCTGATGTGTATTTTGTCCAATCAAGAATGTTTATCAGCCCATCCTTGACAACAGATCATCCATGTCCACATTGTCGAAGCATTAATTAAAAGGATACCTGGTCAAAGGCCAAATAAACTTCTTGACTCTGGGCAAGCACTGGATGCCCTTAGGAAATGGTGTCTTCACTGTTGCACCAATTTTGATATCAGAGGACTCCTAAGTTGTTTGCAAAAACACTCACCACTCCACCCCATGCACTTTTGACAGACACTGCTTTTAACAGAACCCTAAATTCATTTTGCATGCATACACATGGCTACAAAAGACTTGTACCAAGTGCACACACATTCTGATGTATATACATATTGCCAATAGTGCAACTAAAACATTCTCAAAGCATACCAATGATTAATACAAATACACAAAAATTAACCAAGAACTTTTGTTGGCTAAAAAGACATTGTTAACTCTTCCTTTCTATAAAATTTTTCCAAAATTTTCTGAGGATTGGTAGTGACATAAAAATATATGCATTTATTTGTAAGAAAAGATTCATCTGTATTTTTCTCCTCTACAACATATTAAACTTATGCAACTACATTTCAGTTGAAGCAACACTACTTAATGCTTCTTTTATTTCTACCATTGACTTGCATTGAACACATGTCTTTCAAAACTAAAAATATACTGTTTCTCACAGTAATATTTTGGCTAGTAGGTATTATACACGTCCACAGTAGATCCTTAACCCTTTAGTATTCAGATTATTCTGCAAAATGTAATGCTTATTTATTCATGTAGCTTTGAGATTTCTATGATGTGATTGTTTGTTTTTTGAATGCCATTGTAGAGCAGATGTGAGAGGCCAAATCTGACAAGTTTGAGCATAAAACAGGTAGAATATTTAGGCCTGATATGGTCGGTCTAAATGCTAAAGGGTTAAACCACAAACAGTACTAACAAGATTTGTCTGAGATTAGGGAAATCACCAACCTCTATTGGCTAATTAGATGAACCCCAACACATTACTGGTACTTTATTTAATGTCTTAAAAGGATTGGAAGTGTGAATAACAAAGTTTATCTCAACAAGCAAACGTTGATCTCAGCAAACTCAGAATGTAAATGACTAGAACAATTGCTACAAGGTATTTTGTCTGACATGCTAATAATATTTTTGCAGTTGATCTACCTTCTTAAGACATCATCTTTATGTAATGTATCCAGAATAAGTCAACATGTTTGAACTTACTCTTCTGCAGTTAAGATAAGAATTCATCATTGTTATCCAAAAGAATACTCATAAATCTAATAATGCTCCCACTGTTTGATTAAATTAGTGTTAACATGCTTAATACAAAGAACATTAAAAAGCTAACAATAAATAATTATGCAATAAAGAGAGAGAGAGAGAAAAAATTATTACTAAATAATTAATTCAGTTTAATTATTTTAATAATGAATATTTAATATTTTGATTATTTAGGTAAGTATGTGAGATAACTCCAAGCATATTTGATTCTTATTATGATCTCATCTGCCATTGATAGACTTCATCAAACTTGCTGAAATAGTAATGAGAGAATCACTAAATAAATGTAGAGGGCAGCACATTGGTTGGCATAGAAAATTATAGAATTTTTAAAGAATAAATAACTCAAATAGATTATTCACATAAAAAAAGAACAAAAACAAACAAAATCATATCACTATATGCAAACCATTTATAGCTGGCTAGGTGGACTGGGTCACTGAATATTAAATGTTTTGACTACAAACTAATTGTAGCAGTAGTGACAGAATACAAACAAATGACCATGTTGAAATCTGTCTGGCAGATGAAGAAAATAAATCAATTAAAAAGCATCTAAGAATCAATGAGTTCTGCTAGAATTAGTGTTTTCATTTATAACAAAATATCTGGCTGAATCAAATCGTTGGACTATATTATAAAACAGTTTATTCATTATATTCTCTCAGCCACAACCTTTTTGGTAGTTTAGCCAATACCCTATTGACTTCCTCATCATCAGCTCACAGTTTTAGTACATAGCATTATTGTACACTGCTTAATAGGAATTTTTAGTATTCTCCAGACAATTCTCCCTCATCTACATAAATATGTGTGGACTTTGCTCCAGTCTAGCTCTTACTGCTCTCCTGACAATAACCAAAAAGAAAAACCCACAAAATCTTATTTTACCTCTGCAATACAAATCACTTATCTTCTCTTCCTCCTCACTTCCAACTCTCTCTCTCTCTCTCTCTCTATCTCTCAATCTCTCTCTCTCTCTCTCTCTCTATCTCTCTTTAGCCTAGGATGCACTCTACATATAGAATATCTTTCTAAAAGGTGGTATCTACTCATGTAGAATCCATTCTCTCTGTCAATCACCTCTCTCAACTGAATCTCACAGTAAAAAGACTTCCACCTATTTCTCTAAGTCATCTGCCACCTTTATTCACTTTCTGAACTCCCCAAACACCAACAGTTGTTTGATTATCAATCACCCTGTATTGAGGACATCTATCACAAAACATCACTTTCTGAAGTTCTCAATCTGTCTGCTTCAACATACACAAATCCTCTTGGCCTTCACACTGACACCATTAACACAGATACCAAGCCATTTGCTATTCTCAAACTGTTTTCAGAAATTAGTATCTTCATTTATCTCTTTTCCCTTCTTTGAAACACAGTCTCTTAGAAAAAAAAAAGACATTTGACCTCTTTTTCACTCCACCAAACTTAACCATAACCCACACAGTAGTTCTATGCATCATTAAAGCGATTTCACTAGAGTGTTCACAAGGCAACACACATCACATTTTTGTGCATAATAAACCCTGCTTTCTATGAATCTCTAGCTGATCTTTTATCTTTTACTTGTTTCAGTCATTAGACTGCAGCCATGCTGGGGTACTGCCTTGAAAAATTTTTAGTCAAATTTATCCACTCTAGTACTTAATTTTTTCTGTTTTTTTTAAGCCTGGTACTTTTTATATTGTTCTCTATTGCTGAACTGCTAAGTTACAGGGATGTAATCACACCAATATTTGTTGTCAAGTGGTGATGGGGGACAAACACACATGCACACATACACACATGCATACATACACACATGCACACATACACACATGCACACACACATACACACATGCACACTCAGACACACACACACACACACACACACACACACACACACACACACACAGACTCACATGCACATATATACATATGACAGGCTTCTTTCAGTTTCTGTCTACCAAATCCACTCACAAGACTTTGGTTGGTTTCAAAGCTATAGCTGAAGATACTAGCTCAAGGTGCCATGCAGTGGAACTGAACCTAGAACCAGGCGATGGGAAGCAAACTTCTTACCACACAGCCACAAATTAGTTAAATGGGTAAGGCCCTGCTGGTTCAAAACTGACCACTGCCTGTGGATACAGAATGGCTGAAAAATTAAGACATCTGTTTTGTAATCACAAAGTTTCAGATTTGGTCTTTCTAGAATGAATTCAAGCAGATAGAATATCACACATGCTCACACACACACACAATGGGATTCTTTCAGTTTTCATCTACCAAATCAACTCACAAGGCTTTGGTCAGAATGGGGCTGTAATAGAAGACACTTTCCTAAGGTGTCATGCAGTGGAACTGAACCCAGAATCATGTAGTTGGGAAGAAAATTTCTCACCACTCAACCTGGCCTGGCCCTATTAATGCATTTGTATTCATTGTTTACTCTGATCTAATTATTATTTTGTGCTAATTCATCAACTACAAACTGTAATTCTTTTATTCTTTCATTCTTTTAATTCTTTTAGCCATTGAACTGTGGCCATGCTAGGGTACTGCCGTGAAAATTTCCACCCCAGTATTTATTTCTTTACAGTCTGGTGCTTATACTGTCAGTCATTTTAGACAAACTGCTACATTACAGAGATATAAACAAATGAATACCAGTTCACAAACTGAGAGTATAAACAACAAAAACATGAACACACGCAAACATATATTTGAATATGTCTATATATATATATTTTAGGGAGGTACATATATGTCTAGTAACAATGAGCATATTGGTCTATCTGGACATATATACATATATATAGCAGTATATATTTTCTCTTATTTTTTTAGATCATTTTACACAAGATCTTAGAACAAACTCTTGGTTTAAGCGCTATTTCTTTTACATATATATTTGTATATTTGTATGAGTATGCATAACTATGGATACACACACACGCACACACACACGTATGCACACATACACACACATACACGCACACACACACACACACATATATATATACAGCCATGTGAGTATATATTTTTCGTTACATATAGGTATACATATGTATGCATGAGATTACACTGATCCATAAGTGCATTTATATTGCTATATTTATACTGCTTATACATATATATTACTTCAGCAATACATATACTAAAATTGGTACAATACAGAGAAGATTAGCGTGGCCCCTGCACAAGGATGACACTGAAATTTCTTGAAGTGTTGCATATTTTTAAAGGCGCAAGAGTGGCTGTGTGGTAAATAGCTTACTTACCAACCACATGGTTCTGGGTTCAGTCGCACTGTGTGGCACCTTGGGTAAGTGTCTTCTACTATAGCCTCAGGCTGACCAAAGCCTTGTGAGTGGATTTGGTAGACGGAAACTGAAAGAAGCCTGTCATATATATATATATATATATATATATATATTATTTATATTATTACACATATATATATATATATATATATATATATATATATATATATATATATATATATATATATATATATATATATATATGTAGATGTGTGTGTGTCTGTTTGTGCCCCCTACCCTTGCTTAACAACCGATGTTGGTGTGTTTGTCTCCGTAACTTAGCAGTCCAGCAAAAGACACCAAAAGAATAACTACTAAGCTTACAAAGAATAAGTCCTGGGGTCGATATGTTCAACTAAAGGCGGTGCTCCAGCATGGCAGTATTCAAATGACTGAAACAAATAAAAGAATGAAAGAATAAAAGAATATCTCTTTATAAATAGGTATAGCTATGGATAAATGCATCATCTTGTTTGATTCATCTGGATGTATTGGTGATCTCATATAATTATTTGTGTGTATTCATCTAAAAAAAATATAATACTAATACAATTAGTAACACTAGAAACAAACTAGAGAAACCCTAAGAAATATTTGAGCAACATAGTCTCCCCAATCCTAGCTTCCCCAAACACCTTGTTTAAAATTGCTTAGTAGAAATATAACAACTACACCAATTCAACAGCATTCTGATCTATAATGTGTGAATGACTGATTTATCTACTAACATTCTTTTGTGAATCTTAAAGCACGACAAAAACCAGTTTTGCATACAAGGAATGTTGAGATTTGAATTTGAGATCTCTGTTTACATGTTTATTTCCATGCCTGACTAAACTGTAAACAATAACAAAGTTCCAACATCAAACCAGAGTAAATCTCACCAAAACTTTTTATCACCCAACTCCCAACAAACACATACTTTCTTCCTATCTACCTCTATGCCCCTTTCCTACACAACTACTTACCCCATCTTCCTACACCATACCTAATTATTCGCATAGCACACACACATGCAAGATCTGCATCACAGAGAGAAGAAAAATTCTTAAGGACTTTAAGAAGCTTGGCACGTTAAACAATCGTAAAGAAGTGTTTTTGAAACTGAAAGAATCTTATTGTATATATATATCGATGTGTGTGTGTCTTTGTGTCTGTGTTTGTCCCCCACCCCAACACATGACAACCGGTGTTGGTGTGTTTATATCCCCATAATTTAGCAGTTTGGCAAAAGAGAATGATAAAATAAGTGCTAGGCTATAAAAAATAAGTCCCAAGGTCGATTTGTCAACTAAACAAAACTGGTCGAGGTGTGCCCCAGCATGGTTACAGTCAAGTGAACCAAGTAAAAAATAAAAGATAAATATACATATATATAAATATACAAAAACATATTTCATATATATATATATATATATATATATATATATATATACATACATACATACATACATACTTACATACATACACACGTACATACATATATAACACTCTTGCAAGGTGCTGCACTGTGGGACTGAACCTGAAACTATGTTAGTTGCAAAGTGAATTTTTTAAACAAGTTTTCTTGTTTTCTTAAGTTTATTCATTTTATTTTATATGTATTTTGTTTTTCATTTTATTTTGTAAAATATATTCTTTAGAATTCTTTTATCATTCATCATCAGGTTACCCCTTATATGTTGAAGTTCAACATGCCCAGGTTGGGGATTGAACACACAGACCATTATTTTGTGAAGAGTAATGGTAATAAGGTACTGACATAACCAC
The DNA here is from genome assembly GCF_046866305.1 of Octopus bimaculoides. Lineage (NCBI taxonomy): Eukaryota > Metazoa > Mollusca > Cephalopoda > Octopoda > Octopodidae > Octopus > Octopus bimaculoides. Next base: position 73,383,820 of record NC_142937.1, on the reverse strand, counting down.
ATTTAAAATTTATTTTTTATTTTGTGAGTTCAATCCTAGCTTCAGTACAAGTACACATACATAGCATCACACGAGAAAAGAAAGAAGACTAATCCATTTAAAATTATTTGTATTGCTGTCCTAAAATAAAACACCCCTCCAGCACCATTCAAAATTTGAGGTTAACAGTCCGGAAAAACATTTTCCATAAGTACCAATAATTCATCTCACAAATTTAGTTAGGCATATATAATAGTCAATAAATATTGCATATTATATATAAAAAAAATAAAATATCACAAATAATATTATAAAACCAACTTCACCACACATTCTTCATAAGTTAACAGAAGTTAATGGGTTAACGTGATATATTATGCTTTAATCTACATCAAATCTCTTTTCCATTGACATTTTCATTCAGAATAACGCATTTAGGTCTAACAATTTTACTGTCTAATTCTAAGACTACATACACTTCCTCTCATAAATAACAGCTTCCAAAACAACACAAGAACATTATATTCCAATATTATTCTACAAACATTAAAAGAAATCTGAAATAGCAAACAGTTTCCTTTTGAAATAGACTGAAAATGATAACAACATACACATATATACAGATATGTGCCTCTGTGTGTGTGTGTGTGTGTGTGTGTGTGTGTGTGTGTGTGTGTGTGTGTGTGTGCGTGCGTGCATGCGTGCGTGTGTGTGTGTGTGTGTGCATGCATGTGTGTAAAAAGAGAGAGATTGATAGATATTATTGCAGTATATATATATATATTTTGTATATGATATATATATATATAATGTATGTACGTATGTATGGATATATGTATGTGTATATATGTATGTATGTATATATATCATCATATATATATATATATATATATGTTTGTAAGTATATTTGTGTATGTGTATGCAAGTGTGTATGTGTGTTTGCATATATGTATATATTGCAAACAGAGAATATTTTCAAATATTAAGACAAGATTATAGCTTTGTTTCATTAATTTTACAACACACAAAATATCACATTTTCCTGGATAGAATTAAGAATGCAGGTAATAAACAAGCTACCACGAATAACAGTGTCTATTATTTGCAAATAAACTTTATGATAATAACTGGAAAACCTTGACAATCTGTGCGGTTTCATACAGGAAAAAATAGGCAACACATGTTTGAAATCAGAGAAAAGGATTCAGAGATGGATGGTTGAGTGGGGTGGTGAAGCTGGGGGGGGGGAGGGAAAATTTATACTCGTGTAAACCGAAAGCAATAAAACAATGGAGGGAAATATTTGCCACATTTCTCTTTATAAAACCCACAATGGTATTATATTGATTATGGTTATCAAAAAAAAAAAAAAAAATAATAATAATAATAATGATAATAATAATAATAATAATGATAATAATAATAATAAATAAAATAAGAAAAAACATCTAATTCATCAATTGTATGATATATCTTCATGCTTTATCTTCGATTTTCAACAAATATAGCAATATGTAAACAGAGATTATTAATGGAGATTGTAGATCAAAACAACTTTCTTTTTCTTTTTTCTTTTTGTTGTTGTAGGTTTTCTGGTTTTTCTTTTTTTTGTTTATTTTTTTTTCTGCAAGAAAATAATATAAATAATATTACAGAAAAAAAAAGTGTAGCAACAAAGTGTTGTAAAATATTTGTGGAAATTGTAGTTCAGTGCAGACAAAAGGAGTTTAAAAGCTATGAGTGATATGTATAAAACAGAATGAGAAAACTTCAACGAGTAAAATGAATTTAGGGGTTGTTTTGATGCTATAAGTGTCAGCAATGTTACATATATATTTTTGTTCATGTGTGTGTGTGTGTGTGTGTGTATCAACAATGTTATAGATATATGAACTAGATTCATAAACTACACCTCAGCTGGTTTAGGGGAATGATGACAGAAAAGTGTAAGTGTTATATGAAAGATTAGAGACTACAGATTAAATAGGATTAAATAGAAGATGTGAATAATAACTCCTCCTCCTCCCCCCACATGTGCACACAAACACACACACACACACAATTAAAAAAACTAGAATGGGTCTGCATCAGCAAAAACAAAATATTTAGTGATGGTTAGGTTAAATAAAATGGAAGACTAGAAATGGTATGGTTGATTGAAAGAGGAGAGAGAGATGGGCTAGCAATGTTATGGTTGAATGGAAGACAAGATATTCTATGGCTGAATGCAAGATTGTTGCTGCTATATTTACATGAAAGATTAAAGGTGATATAGTTAAATGTGACTGTTGTGGTTGAGTGAATATATATATATATATATATATATATATATATACACTGTACACACACATATATATGTGCATACATACACACATATACATATATATATGTATATATATGTATGTGTATATACATATATATTTATGTGTATATATATATATATATATATTGGTTGCATATTTAGGCACAAGGTCAGTAATTTTGAGGAAAAGGCTAAGTCAATTACATTGACCCCAATGGTCAACTGGTACTTATCTTATCAGCCCTGAAGCTTTGAGCTTCATCGTTCTAAAAAAGAATTATTTTATGTTCTCTCAAAGTATTTATCTTTTACTTTTTTCATTAGATTGCGGCCATGCTGGGGTACTGCCTTGACAAATTTTCAGTTGAATGTCTCAAACCCAGTACTTACTTTTTATAAGCCTAGTACTTACTCTATTGGTCTCTTTCGCTGAACTGCTAACTTATGGGGGACATAAACACATCAACAAGGACACACACACACACATAAATACATATATACATATATATGACAGGTTTCTTTCAGTTTCCATTTATTGAATACACTCACGAGGTTTTGGTCAACCCAAAGCTATAGAAGAAGACACCTGCCCTAAGTGCCATGCAGTGGGACTGAATCTGGAACCTTATGAATTCTTATGATGTCAACAACATATTTCTCACTGGAAAGAATGAAGTGTCTGAAATGGAGAGAAAAATTCAAAGGAGTGTTTTGTACCATGATAGAATGTTTACAGGAGATGAGGGTCTAAGTGCAAAGGGCAGTCTTTGCTTTTTATATCCAAAAGGGTTTTTCAAACCAATATTCACATACTTCAAGAACCAGTTCGAAGAAGAATTATTCCGTGTTTTCTTGAAAGTTCATAAATTTTTATAACATCAACAAACATACTGTTTACCCTGGTAAGAAATAAAATTTCTAAAATGGATTAGATAGAGAAATTCAAAGGATTGCTTTGGTCCAATGGTAAAACAACCCCCATGTTTACAGATGTGGGTTTGTGTCCTATGGGCAGCCATCAACTCATATACATCTGAGACAAACTTCAAAAGCTAGACAAGCTCAACAAACTTGACAGGTTCAACAAGCTTGATGAGTTTTGTACAATTTCTGTCTACCAAATTCACTCAAATTATTATGTACTAAGAGGTTATAGAAGATACTTGCCTAAGATTTAACACAGCAGGATTAAATTCAAAACTACATTATTGCAAATTGAGCTTCTTACCTTGCAACCACACCTGTGTCTTATCAATATAACATAGACACTTGTCATGATTTGTAACAATACTGAAATATTATAAGTACAGGTTAGTAATGATAATTCTTTATCTGAAACCTGGTTCTTCTTCTATTGATCTCTTTTACTGAACAATGAATTTATAGGAACATAAACAAACCAACACCGATCATTGAGTGGTAGTGGGGCAAACAAATGCAACAGAGACACACCACCCACTGATATATATACAAGTATGCATGTGGTTGTGTGGTGAGAAGCTTGCTTCCTAACCACATGGTTCTGGATTCAGTCCCACTGTGTGGCACCTTGGGCAAGTATCTTCTACTATAATCTCAGGCCGACCCAAGTCTTGTGAGTGGATTTGGTAGATGGAAACTGAAAGAAGTCTATTATATATATATATATATATATATATATATATATATATATATATATATATATATATATATATATATATATATATATATATATATATATATATATATATATATATATATATATATATATATATATATATAGGTGCAGGAGTGGCTGTGTGGTAAGTAACTTGCTTACTAACCACATGGTTCTGGGTTCAGTACCACTGCATGGCACCTTGGGCAAGTGTCTTCTGCTATAGCCTCGGGTCGAACAAAGCCTTGTGAGTAGATTTGGTAGACGAAAACTGAAAGAAGCCCGTTATATATATATATATATATATATATATATATATATATATATATATATACATATATATACATATATATATATATATATATATATATATATATACATATGTATATGTTTGTGTGTCTGTGTTTGTCCCCCACCATTGCTTGACAACTGATGTCGGTGTGTTTATGTCCCCGTAATTTAGCGCTTCAGCACAAGGCACTGATAGAATAAGTACTAGGCTTACAAAGAATAAGTCCTGGGGTTGATTTGTTTGACTAAAGGCAGTGCTCCAGTATGGCCACAGTCAAATGACTGAAATGAATAAAAGAGTATATATATACATATATATATATGTATGTACATTATTTACATTTGACAGATATTTGTCCTCATCTTGTTTGTTGTTAAAACAACGTTTCAGTTGATATATCCTCCAGCCTTCATCAGGTGTCTTGGGAAAATTTCGAACCTGGGTTCTCATTCCTAAGATATTTTTCAATGTTATTATTATTATTATTCAGGTCACTGCCTCAAATCAAACTCAGAATCTTGGGATTAGTAGCCCGTGCTCTTAACCACTATGCCATATGCCTGTGGGTAATTATGGAGTGAATTTTAGGTCCTATAAATCTAATATTTTTCTATCCCTCCTTAATACCAGTTCCCATATGCTATTCATATTTGCACTTGGTCTGCTTAGGAGGTTATTACATCCTAGCATATGTGCTGCTTCTTTTTGTTTTCGTGGTTTCAAGTGGTGTTCTCTATCTATTATTTTAACTTTATCTTACAAGGGCAGGTAGTCTCCATTTTTCCATGCATGATCAGCTGTACCCGATTTATCAATATCTCCTCAAGTCACAGCTTTGCGATGTTTGTCTACCCTTATTTTGAGGGGGCGGCATGTTAAGCCTTTGTATAACCTACCACAACTGCATGGGATGGAGTACACACAGTCTTTAGTCATATTCTCTTCTATTAGTGGTTTTACTTGAAGGAAATATTTGCAAAGTCTTGTATTACTCTTGAATACTGTCTTGATATCATATGGGCTGCATATCTTTTGTATCTTTTTGGAGAGGCCTTTCACATAGGGTAGACAGACTGTAGTCCGTTTATGGGTTTCATCCTCTCTTTTCCTTATAATTGGAGTGGATAGTATGTTTTTGGGGTAGTTGTTGCTTAATAGATTGTTACTTAGCTTGATCATTTCTTCGTGGTGTGTATCAGGATCACTACTTATATTCTTTGCTTGATGTTTTAGGCACTGAGCAATCCGTCTCTTTACACTGTATGGATGGTGGGAATTGAAGTTGAGCTGTGTGAATTGGTGCAATATCATCCTGGAAGATTGTGTTTCCCTCTGAAACAGTTCCACAACCATAGGATGAATTTGATCAGATAAAATGCTTAAATAGTCTTGACTATTAATTCTGCCATAAAGGGAAACCATTGGGCTGGCGGATTTCCAAGATATAGCACCCCAGATCATCACAGATCCACCTCCATGTTTAACAGTTGGAAGAAGGAAGTCTGGGTCAAATGCTTCTTTTGGCTGTCTCCACACATATACTCGGCCGGTGGTTGGAAATAAGGTAAAGGATGACTCGTCCCAGAAAATAACATTTTCCTACTGCTCTAGGAACCAATTTTGTAGGTTTTTACTCCACTCTAAATGCTTTGCAATGTTTGTTTTTGTTTTTGAAAGTAGTGGTTTTCTGATTGCAGCTTTGTGCAGCTCCTGGCGAACAGTTTTTGTGGAAACTGAGTTCTCAAGGTGGTCATTAAGCTCTCTAGTAATTTTAGGAGCTGTACTTTTGTAATCCTTTCTAACAATTTGCATAGGAGTCCAATGGTCCCTATCTGAAAGTTTTGGTTTTCTTCAGGAGTTTTGTTTTGACGAAGAGGTTTTTTCCTCTTTCTCAAAGGCTTTCATTACTTTCGAGACAGTACTTCTTGATACACCAAACATTTCAGCTATTTGCGTTACGCTAGCGCCTGCTATCCAAGCACCAACAATTTGACTTCTTTGAAAGTCTGATAGATCTGTCATTTTAATGAATTTTAATTACCTTTTCCTGATGATATCTCAAAAGAAAATGCAATTTTAGCAAAATATATTAAGCAACACTTATAATGAATCAAAAAACATCTTTCCTCTTATTTTATGTATTTTTTCACTCTGATGAAGTTCCATGTTCCAGATGGGATGTGTTACAAAATATGATGAATATTATTCACAAAGCCAGAAAATTTTTTTCTTGTGGGCAAGGGGAGTCGATTATATCAATCCCAGGATTCAGCTGGTGCTTATTTTATTGACTCAAAAGGATGGAAGGCAAAGTCAACCTTGGTGGAATTTGAGCTCAGAACGTAAAAACAGATGAAATGCTGCTAAGCATTTTGCTAGCATGCTAACGATTCTGCCAGCTTGCCATCTTACATTGCCAAGAAATAATATTACACCACCTTCCGTAATTTTCCAGTTGTGGTGCCTCTCTCGCTAGTAAAACTTTTAGAGTTTGGGGATCTTTGGATTTCAATATTTCTGATAAAGGATTATCAATCTATCCACCACAAAGTTCCATCTTTGTCATAGTGTTGCAGCTTTTGTGCTTCAGTGATCCTGTAAGCAATGCCAGTGGAGTGCAAGCTCCTGGAAGGGCCTCTCTTTCTGGACAGGTCAAAGGATAGGATTAATAAAGACTATCACTTCCCAGAGTTAAAAATGGGTTTATGTAGAGCAAACAACCCCACAGAGAAAAAAGATAAAAGCAATGTGACAGAAGCATAGATAACAATTCCAAACCATCATTGATTGATATTATCAAAAATTATGAATCAACAACCAAGCCTCAGTGCACTTAAAAATAGCAGCCACATCTTCCTCAAATCTTATTTTAAAAGAATGGAGGAATACATTAAAAAACAGTAATCTTTGATACATTGCGTTGCAGATATAAAAAAAAAAGTAGGGGAATTGTCTCAGGTGTAATGCCACAAACACCACCTTCACCAACATCGCTGCCACTGCCACCACCACTACCACCACCACCACCAACAACAACAACAACAACAGCACCAGCAACAACACTACTGCCATCATCATCATGATCATCAGCACCACCTTTAATACTACCACAAGCATCACAATCTACAGTCTATGAGGCTGTCCCACATCTTCATATTCAATGATAACAAAAATTCTTCAATATTGATAACTAAAAAAGAAAAAAAATAGATACTTTATATTGATCTAAATTGTGTTTAGGACAGTTAAAATATCAATTGATTATTGTTAGGACTATCTAGAATGTTCCAGCACTTGGCCATAACAACAACAATTTTATATGTGTATGCCTGTGTGTTTGTATGTATATGTGTCTGTGTATGAATGTATGTACGCTTGTATGTATAAATCTGTGTCTGTGTATTTATTTGTGTGTATATATGTATGGATACAAGTGTGTGTGAATGTCTGCACAAATATAAGTATGTATTTGTCTATGTATATATATATATATATATATGACTTTATGGTTTTTTTATGTTTTAGAGTTCTTCTAGAAGAAAGAAACTGTTTTCTAACAAAGAAAAAAAGCTCCTTTACTAAAAGTCTTGCATATATTTACTATTCCTTTTACAGATTGTATTTTGTAAAAGACATGTTAGCCAGTCTCTTTGTTTATTCCTGAATCCTAACATTTCCAGACTTCCACTTAGACCTTTACTACATATACCAATAATTATTTATATAAATGTGAATTTATAATCAGGGTAAAGTAACTCCAGGTTTCAAAGCTGAATTTGGTTTGGAAGGGATGTCTACATCTTCAAGGCAGTGAACTACTGTAACAAAATAGAGTGATGAGGTTCCTGGATTGATCCTCAATGTATGGGGTGAGTGAAGGTGAGTAGCAACAGAAAAGAACAGGCGTGTGAGTTTATAAAGATTGAAAAAGAGTACTGGAGATTGTGTTTGTATGTAGATATGCATATGTTCATATATATATATATATACATATACACACACACACACACACACACACACACACACACACACACATATATATATACACATATATACATATATGTAGGACTGGCATTCTGTTGGTTACAACAATAAGTGTTCCAGTTGATCTAATCAAAGGAACAGCCTGCTCAGGAAATTAATGTGCATGTGGCTGAGCACTCCACAAACACATGTACTCTTAAGGTAGCTCTCAGGGAGATTCAGTGTGACACAGAATGTGACAAGATTGGCCCTTTGAAATACAGGTTTTACCAGCTGAGTGGATTGGAGCAACATGAAATAAAGTGTCTTGTTCAAGGACACAATGCATCACCATGAATTGAACTCACAACCTTGTGATCATGAACCAGATACCCTAACTACAAAACCACCTGCCTTCACACACACACACACACACACACACACACACACACACACACACACACACACACATATATATATGTATCCATAGTCAACTGCTACAAAGGTAAAGGTGACGCTTTAGATATACAAATAATTACAAAGGCATTAAGCTGTTAGATCAGGTTATGAAAGTTACGGATAGGGTCATAGCCCAACTAATTAGGGAGCGAATCAACTTAGATGAGATGCAGTTTGGGTTCATGCCAGGTAAAAGCACCACTGATGCCATATTTCTAGTAAGACAGCTGCAGGAGAAATACTTAGCCAAGGATAAACCTCTGTACCTAGCTTTCGTTGACATGGAGAAAGCCTTTGACAGGGTCCCCCGATCCCTTATCTGGTGGTCAATGAGGAAACTTGGGATAGAAGAATGGTTAGTGAGAGCTGTGCGAGCCATGTACAGAGATGCTGTCAGTAAGGTGAGGGTTGGAAATGAGTACAGTAATGAATTCCGGGTAGAGGTAGGGGTCCACCAAGGTTCGATCCTCAGCCCCCTCCTATTTATCATAGTCCTCCAGGCGATCACAGAGGAATTCAAGACAGGATGCCCCTGGGAGCTCCTCTATGCTGATGACCTTGCACTAATTGCGGAGTCACTATCAGACAGAACTAGAGGTGAAGTTTCAGGTGTGGAAGCAAGGACTAGAATCGAAGGGCCTTAGAGTCAACCTAGCTAAAACCAAAATCCTAATAAGTAGGAAGGCAGATAAAACACAAACCCCTTCAGGTAGATGGCCCTGCTCAGTATGTAGAAGAGGAGTAGGTAGTAACTCTAAAAGATGTACTCAGTGCATGCTATGGACACATAAGAGGTGCAGCAATATCAAAGGCAGGTTAACTAGGAAGTTAGTTTTTGTATGTGGCAGATGTTCAGGTGCAATAAACACTGTAAACAAACAGGAAACAACTTCTGTCTCATTCCAGGGAGAAAAACTAGAGGTAGTTGATAGCTTCCGCTATCTGGGTGACCAAGTTAGTAGTGGGGGTGGGTGTGCTGAAAGTGTAGCTGCTAGAACAAGAATAGCCTGGGCAAAGTTCAGAGAGTTCTTACTCTCTTCTACTGGTTATTCTCTCGCAATTCCAGGGAGGGTCTGAAATGCCATTCCACTTGCCCACTAACAATCATGTAACATTTCCAAGAATAGTTCAATATGAGCAACAACAATAACAGTTGTTTCTAAATTAGGCACCGAGCCCGAAATTTAAGGTAGAAGAACAATCAATTAGTTGCTATTATGTTAAACTGTCATATGTCCAAATTTGGCCAAATGCATATTTTTCAATTTTTTTTTTTTTTTTGCTTACAATAATCGGTTCTTTTGGTCAAACTATTGTATCGCCAGCTGCTTTACATGCCAAGATATCAAAAATTGTCAAAGTTTAATACAAAGGTTCTGCTACAGAATGCTGAAACTATTTTTTCCTTTTCTAAAAAAGCAACATTTTGGACTTACAACACTTTTGCATAGTAGCAACAAATTACATCAACACCAGTAATTTGAATGGTACTTTATTCTATTGACCCTTGAAGGCTGAGAGGCAAATTTGATCTTGATGGAACACAAACAGCTGGAATAATTACAAGACACTTTATTTGATCCTCAAACAATTTTGCTGATCCATTTTATAATTGTTTCTAACATCAATGCTAAGCCTTTCAGGGAAGAGGGTTAGTCAATTCAATTGACCCTAGTACTTGACTGGCACTTTATTTCATTGACCTCAAAAAGAGGAAAGGCTTAAGTACAATTGACATCAGCAAAATTTGAACCCAGTATATAAAGAATCATTGTTGAATACCACTAGGTATTTTGTCCAATGCCATCAGTCCTCTCCTCTAGACAATAATTTCTATCAGTCCTCTGCCCTAAACAATAATGCTTGCCATCTTAATTGTTTCTAATTGAATTAAAATATAAGCAATTTTGAGCGAAAAAGTTTAATTGATATCATCAATCCCAGTACTTAAAATGACCCTGAAGGGATTAAAGGCAAATTTGACCTTGGTGCGATTTGAACTCTTGAATATAAAGAGCGAGAAGTAAATATAGCAAGGTATTTTACACAAAACCCTGATGATTCTACAATCCAGTAGGAATGATGATGATGATGACGAAGACGACAACGATGATGATGATGAAGATGATGATGATGATGATGATGATGATGATGAAGATGATGATGATAGTAAATGCCCTGATGCAGTACCAGACAGTGGCTCTCATGGCTTCTGAACTTAACTGATTGGAAGTGTTATCATGTACATTGTTTTGTCTTGGTATAAAAGATAGGCTACAGCAAATGTTCTGCTCAATACCATAGATTTGCTTGTCAGTTGTCTGACCTTAACCAGTTAAGCTTGTCCCTTGGTAGCTGACAATATGTGCATCTCTGATCATGAGCAGAAGTAGTGGGGAGCATCATAGTCATGTGTTGAGAGGAATTCTTTGGCGATTGGATATTTCACCTCCGGAAACATGGGTGTTTCGTTCAACACCCTCAAACAACCCTTATTCAGGGACCTTTTGAGTGGGATGGACTACTCGACCAGAAAAAAATTCTAACTGAACCCTACCTTCAAGGTCATGCACTGTTTATCTTGATATGAGATCACAATGCCACACACATATGGTTGTGATGCATGTGCCTGGTGTACCCTTATCAGACGGGTAGTCATGATGGGTATACTGGGCTTCATATATTTTACCTCGGTGTCTCTTTGATGGCATGCACTGCTCTCTCACTCAATGATAATAATAATAATAATAATAATAATGATAATAATAATAATAATAATAATAATAATAATAATAATAATAATCCTTTTTATCATAGGCACAAGACCTGAAATTTTGGGAGTCGGAGATACTCAATTACATCGAACACAGTATTCAACTATTCAACTGGTTCTTATTTTATTGACCCTGAAAAGATGAAAGACAAAATCAGTCCCAAAAGAATTTGAATTCAAAACATGAAGACAGACAAAATGCCAGTCAGCATTTTACCCAGCACACTAACAATTCTGCCAGCTTGTCGCCTTATATGATAACAACAGCAACAACAACAACATCAACAATAATAATAATGATAATACCACCAACTACAATGGCAACAACAATGGTGATAATAATAGTTCTTTCTAATTTTGATACAACGCCAAAGATTTTGATTCAAGGTGGCAAGGCAATTACATCAATCTCAGGACTTGATTGGTTCTTTATTTTATTAATCTTGAAAGAATGAAAGATGACCTCAGAAGTATTTGAACTCCGAATGTAATGATCCAGAAGGAATAGTATTAAGCATTTTATCTGACATGTTAATCATTCTGCCAGCACACTGCCGTAATAATACCAATGATAATAATAATAATGATAATAATAATAATAATAATAATAATAACAACTATGACGATTTGAAGTGGGAAATATGAAGGTTGTGGTCAGTGAAGAGAGTAGACATGATACCAATAGTAATTGGTGAACTTGGAAGTATCAGCACTCAACTACCAACATGGCTGAAAAAGATTGGTGCAAGTGTGAAGGTAGAACACCTAAAAAAATCAGCATTGCTTGGAACTGCAAGAATTTTTCATAGGGTTCTTGAAGCAATACCAGTAAACAAACGTCACCTCAGTCTGCTGGCTGTGGACAGCTAACACTTTCCATCATACCCAGCAAACGCTGTGAGCTTCCATATAATAATAATAATAATAATAATAATAATAATAATTATTATTATTATTATTATTATTATCCTTTGTACTAAAGGCACAAAACCTGAAACTTAGCAGGAGGGAACTAGTTGATTACATCAACCCCAGTATTTCACTGGTCCTTAATTTATCGTCTCCGAAAGAATGAAAGGCAAAATTGATCTTGGCAGAATTTGAACTCAGAACTAGCAATGAGTGAAATACTGCTACGCATTCTGTACAGCATGCTAACGATTTTATTAATGCCACAAAGCTTTTTCCTGGTAAGCTAACGATTTTGCCAGCTTGTTGCCTTAATGATGATAACGGTGGTGCCCCAGCATGGCCACAACTTTGAACTGAAACTGACAAAACAATAAAACAATAACAATGATGATATCAATAATAATATTCCTTTCTACTAAAGGCACAAGGCCTGAAATTTGGAGGTAGGGGACTAGTTGATTACATCAACACCAGTGTTCCACTGGTACTTAATTTATTGACTCCGAAGAGGAAAAGCAAAGTTGACCTTTGCGGAATTTGAACTCAGAACATAGCAATAGGCAAAATACTGCTCAGCATTTTATCCAGCATGCTAACAATTCTGCCAGCTTGCTATCTTAATGATAATAATGAAGATGCTGATGATGATTATAATGCTGATATTAATAATAGTATTGATAATGAATTATATATTAGGGTTAATTTCTTTTGCTATTTACCCACCTATCTACCTTACTAAAGTTGGCCATTTACCTAAACAAAAGTAAACTAAATTAATTGCATATCTTAAATTCTGAAATGAGGATAATAAATGACAGCATGATGGCCACTAAATTCTCAGATTATATATAGAAACACTGGTTCAGTGGATGAGTAAATATGAAAAGGCGCCATTTTGAATTGTAAAACAAGTTATATCCATAGCAACATTTCTTAGGTAGGAGGAACACATCAACTCTTCATAAAGTAAATACATCAAAATATTGTTTGCAAAACTATTCCTGAATAAATATCATCAAGATTTTACTTTTACTTTTGTTTTTGTTTGTTTTCTTGCCTTC
>NC_142937.1:73350443-73357943 GCF_046866305.1 Octopus bimaculoides | reverse complement strand
TGTGTATATGTTCAAACACATTTACATACATAAATATATATAATAACATGCATGCACAAACACATGTATATATATATATATATATATATATATATATATATAATTGATGAAGGCATTACTTATAGCCACAAGTATGGCTGCATGCATGAGAAGGTTATTTCCTGAATAAGCTATTGTAGGTGAAACTTGAAGTCCTGTTCAGCACAATATATATATATATATATCATAAATTTCATTCTAACAAGTGAATCCTTTCAGCCACAAATGTTTGTTTTGTAGCTGATTTCACCTCTACAATATATATATATATATATATATATATATATATATATCCATATATATAACATCATCATCATATATATATATATATATATATATATATATATATATATATATATATATATATATATATATATATATATATATATATATGTATGGTTCAGTATTGGCTTAGCTGGCTGTAACTACAAATTCATTGTCAACAATATTATTGTTAAAGAATAATAAATTTGCACTCTATCAAACCTATTGAGTAATCCTTCAATTTAATATAAAATTGTTTATATATATATATAATGGAAAAATTATACAAAATGTATAAATAGATGATGAGTAAGGCACCAGCATGGTTTAGGTTACAAAAAGTCTTCATACACTACCTGTCTGATAAGAAACTCAGACACTCCCATGTCCCTGGTGATGGACCTGATTCACTCAGAGGAATTGTTGTCAATCATGACCTAGAACTCACCAACAAATTCAGTTCTTTTCTTATCAGAACGATCAGAGTGAATTTTGCAAGCTACCATACCTTCATAATCACCATTAGACTCATCCAACTCTTTCTGAATCCTCTGCACTGTCCTCAGATTGACACCCAAACACTCTGAAATATTCATATTGGAGCTTCCGGTGTGAATGCCAAGCAGTACAGCATGTTGTTTCCAAATTTCTGGTAGAGTGAATTGCATCATGGTGTTATTTTTCTCACAGACAGTGCCCAACTGACCCTACTATATTGTGTAGTTGATGAAATCAAAAACAAACAATGCGCATGCATGAAATTAAAAATGCAAAATGGCAACAATTTACCCATCACACCCTGTATATATACATATATATATATATATATATATATATATAATACAAAAATGAGACAAGAATGCAAAACATCCAGACAGATGATACAAAGAATACCAGTATGGGTCATTCGGATTTTCTATCCTCAGTCAAGTCCCAGATTATCTTTGCAATTTCAGCTGGTTATACTCAAGATTGCCCCAATCTGGCCAACCCCAAAGAAAAACTAAGCTAAGAGCATTAGACTCCTTGGAAAAAAGCAGCGAATGTGCATGAAAATAAGGACAGAAAAAAAAACAGAGAAATGTTACACAAATACAAATGCAATTAACAGGACATAACAACAGGTGTCTTTCGACTAAGGATGAATTAAATTAAGCTGGCATGTGTGGAAGTAAAGCCTTATGGCAGGGACATAAGATTTAACAGGCACGGGAAGATAGATGTTGCATGGATGGTAGTTGAACCAAGAAAGAAAGGTCAGGCCTAGCCGAACACTGGTCACGTGGGGAGAGAAGAGAGAGAAGTAGCGGCAGAGGAATAGAAGAATTAAGGAGGGGCAAGAAAAAATGAAAGAGACACAGTGAAGTGAAAGAGGAGGGTAAGTGAACATGAATAGAAGGCCAGGAAATGTGAGAGAGGAGGAACGAAAGAACAAAGAGTGGAATGAACAAAGTGTGAAAGGGCTGATAGAAAGAAGGAAAGAATGAAAGAATAGAAAGAATAATAGAATCATACAAAATTTAGATATAAAACTGAGAATGTTTGTCGGTCTGTTTGTTTATCTGTCTGTCTGTTTGTCTGTCTCTCTGTCAGTATGTGTGCATCACTAAAACTTGAGAACTACCGAACCGATTTCATAAAAATTTTACACATGCCTTACTTAGGGTCTATGCAGTGTCATGAGCTAAAAAAATTTTCAACTTCTTGCCTAATGCGAGCCTGGAGCACTCTCTTATCTCTTACACAATTTTAGTCTTACATGTCAAAAGTGAAACAATAACATCTCTATTGTAATGTGAGATAATACTTTCAGTTTTAATACTGAAACCATTAAAATTAGAACTATTATCTCACATACATACACACACATATATATGTATATTATGTATGTATGTATATATATATATGTGTGTGTGTGTGTGTGTGTGTGTGTGTGTATGTATATATCTATGTATATACATCTGCACATATATATATATATGTATATATATATGTCATCGATGAGAGAGTCCATCATCCTAAAAATTTATGCTTATCTTTGAAATCAAATGAAATATGCAATTAACATATTAGGACAATTGTCGTGAAAGAGTTAAGGCCTGGCAAAAACAAAACTGACACGATAACCACTAAAAGTCATCACTTACATATTTTGTTTTTCTTCGTATAAATCATTTTTATATATGTCGCTCAAAACTTATCAAGAAAATGAAAATAAAAAATGCAAAACATATTAGATATTTTCTAGACATATATTTCTGCAGGCTGAACTATCTACTGCTTTCTATAGCATTTTTCATATGTGTATAGATATATATATATATAACAAATGACATTTATTAGCACTAAACTGATAGGAAGGGACTGATTTTGTCTCTCCTTAGAAATTTAATGCTTTCTCATTAGACATCTAATAATTTATTTTAATCTGCGAAAGAATTGTCAACAAATTCTGCAGAAATCTTTCTCTCTCTACATATACAAGTAAGCGGAACATGTAGAAATGGATTCCTGCCTGAAATGTCAGACCAGAAATCTACTTCAGTTGCAGATTGTGTCTGCAATTTAATTTTCTCTGTTCCACTTCTTTTTTCTTTCTTTCTTTCTTTCTTTCATTCTTTCTCTTTTCTTTCTTTCTTTCTCTCTTTTTTTCTTTTCTTTTCTTTTCTTTTCATTGATCTGTCTGTGTGGAAGACAGTCAAATGATGAACGGTTGTTATATTCTAAATATATAATGCTTCCATGTTATATGGCTTGTATAATGCAAGTAATTGGCGGCGCTATTCTACCATTATAAATTAATGGTCAGTTAGTAGAAACTAGAATTTATACTTTATCTTTAGTATTCTAACATTAATTGATATGAGTTGTATTATTTCATTTCTATTTTGTTGTGTTTTTTTATATTTATAATCATTATTGGTGGGGTATCAAATGATTTCTCTTGTTTTTGCAGCATGTAATTCCTGTCTTCATCATGATGATGCTAATGGTGGTGGTGGTGGTGGTGGCGGTGGTGGCGGCGGCAGCGGTGGTGGCAGGGGCGGCGGCGACGGTGGTGGTGGTGATGGTGGTGGTTGTTTGTTGTGGTGGTCACGGCAGTGGTTGTGGTGATGGTGGTGGTGGTGGTGGTGGTGGTGGTGGTGGTGGTGGTGATAATGATGGTGGTTGTGGTACTAGTGCTGCAACTGCAGCTACTAATGCTGCTGCTACTGCTGCTACTACTGCTGCTACTACTGCTGCTACTACTGCTGCTACCACTGGGGATGGTGGTGATCTTCATGGTGGTGACAAACCACTGCATTTGCCAAATCTAAGACTGGTGCAAGGATCCTGACCAATTGCATAAAGTGTTGGAAATTTGTCAGAAACTAATACTCTAATCCAAAGAAAAGATTACGGACAGAGCTTAGAGGACAACCAGGAAACCTTAATACACTCTGTTGCTTGGTATCATTTGCACCTAAGCCAAACAGTTCTGGCAAATATCATCTGTAATATTCTTTAGTCGAAATATCTAAGGATATTTTCATTATTTATTGTATTTAGACAGAACCTTACACCATCATCATCATCATCATCATCATTTAACACCCACATTCCATGCTGGTATGGATTGGACAGTTTGATAGGAGCTGGCTAGGCAGAAGACTGCACCAGGCTTCAGTGTCTGTTTTGGCATGTTTTTTTTTTTCTTATGGATGGATGCCCTTCCCAACACCAACCACCCTACAGAATGGACTCAGTGTTTTTTTCAAGTGGCACCAGCATAGTTTTTACAGCTGAATGCCCTTCCAAATGCCAACCACTTTCTGGATGCTTTTTATGTGGTACCAGCATTGGCAGAATCACCAAATAACACGCATGACAAAGAACCTTCGAAAGGGGGAAGGGGCATTGCAGGATAGTTAAAGAGGATATTTGGTCATTGATGAAATCCCAGCTCAGGAATGAAACTAGTCTGACAAATTATTCCTCATTTGGTGTTTAGAAAGACAAGGTGTTTATATCTGTTTCCATCAATGACATATAAAGTTGCTTATAATCTGTTTAGATATGATAGATACGTTCTGTAGTACAATGTAGCAATAATTTACTATCAAAGTTTCACTCTAGACATTATCAACAATAATGTCACTCAAGATATTATCAAAGTAGTTCTGCCAGACATAATCAAAGTTGTATCTCTAGACAATATAAAAATTATCGCACCAAACATTATCAAGGTTAAATTATGACTCTGTTCACAAGCAAATGTTTAATAAACATAACTACAGCCTGACTGTGTAAATAAAAGTTGTAGTTAAGCACCTCTCTCTCTCTCTCTCTCTCTCTCTCTCTCTCTCTCTCCTCTCTCTCTCTCTCCCTCCCTCCCTCTCTCTTCAGGACAAACCTGAGAACAGCTAACTAAATTCTGACTGGCTATTTCCATATTATCAGAAATGTCTACTCTTCTTCAGCCTACAGAAGGAGCAGCCAGCTCTATTACTAGTTGTATTTTTCATAAGCTGTAAGCTCCTTGCTCTCTTTGCAGGATGGATATGAGTAGATATTCTTAATCGTACAATGATAACCAGTTGAAGCTAGTTAAACTATTTTGGGGTTCATCCAGTAGAAAAGCTCTTTGGTTTGACTGCAGAATCTATTTACATACTTTTAAAAAAACATACAAATTTCTTACACGCACACATTATCTATCCATATGCCACAGTCTTGGGAATTTAACTCATAAATTTCTGCAGTGCTTTCTCTCTATAAATCTCCTGTTAGAAACTAGAGATTTTGATGAAATGTTGTTAGTCAAGAATAAAAATCATAAAAATATAACTTTTGCATATAAATTTAGAAGAAACTTTGCTGATAAAGATCATTGCTGTACGTTGTGAATGAAGTCTTTAATTATTATGTACTTCTACATGTTGTCATGTCATTTTTAGTTGCCCAAATAGATTGAATTGAGGGAAGTTTATTAGACATACTTATAAGATATGAGTTCTAAGATATTGATTTCTTCTCTCAGAGCTGAATTTGTGTCCCAGTTGTCTCTAAACTGGAAGTTGCACAAGTAGCACCAGAAAAGCATTCTGAGATATACATTGACCTCTGCCATTGATGTAATGAAGATGATCTTGCCTTACTGAGATGGATACCTTGTGATCTCATTGCATGTCTTGAGATAATTTTCTCAGGGAGAAGTTGAAGAAAATATTTTATGGACTTTTATCCTAAGTACAAAGATTTTCTTAGACCCACCTTACTAATGAAAGCATTGATGCAATAACTAGTTTCAGGACCACTTCCTTCCTGCTCAGAATCAATGAAATCCCTACATTAATTCCATCTTGGTGTACAGAGATAACGTTGAAATATCACTGATTATTTTCTCCAAATCTAAGGTATCTTTCTTTCTCTAATTAAATCATCGATAAATAATGAGTTTCAAATTTTGGCACAAGGCCCACAATTTGGGGGAAGTGGGTAAGTCAATTTGATTGACTCCAGTGATCAACTGATACTTATTATATCGACACTGGAAAGATGAAAGGCAAAGTCGACATTGGCAGAATTTGAGCTCAGAACTTAAGGACAGATGAAATGCAGGTAAACTTTTAGCCCAGAGTGCTAATGGTTCTAGCAGCTTGCAGCCTTAAATAACATCACTGAACTCTAGCTTACCTCTTGCAGCTTTTATCATCAGCCAATAATGCTTGAAAATTAAAGGGGAAAAATACCTGAGATCCAAGAAAATTCACTCAATAGATTGCAAGAAAATAAATCCACATGGTGTTTTTTTAACAAGAACTTACTGTATTTTTTTGACAATAAGTTATTTCTACAATTAGACTTTGCTTTGTGGACAGAAGAGTGCTTAGTTTCTGATTTTCAGCCCACAACTCTCACACAAAAGACAACAATACTGTAATACACTTGAAGTGCTAGATATATTAAAAGTCACAGAAACAGAATTGTCCTTTTTTCCTTTTTTTTTTCTCTTTTTGCTATTTCAGAAATCTGTCAGTATCAGAAATGATATCTTCAATGACAAGGAATGGTTGGTTTAGCCATGTAGCATTCCTTCAGAAATGTTACGTTATTCTTGAAATTAAATGGTTTTATGATGCCAACTAGATCTACTTATCTAAAAAATAAACATGTAAGCAAAAATTATCTGCATGTCTACTGAAAAATAAGCAACACTTAAGTTTAAATGAGTCTGTAACTCATTGTTTCAACAGGTGCAGGTATGGCTGTGTGGTAAGAAGCTTGCTTGCCAACCACTTGGTTCTTGGTTCAGTCCCACTGCATGGCACCTTCAGCAAGTGTCTTCTACTTCAGCCAACCAAAGCCTTGTGAGTGGATTTTATAGGCAGAAACTGGAAGAAGCCAGTTGTGTGTGTGTGTGTTGCCTCCACCCACGACTTGAAAACTGGTGTTAGTGAGTTTACATCTTTATAACTTAGCAGTTCAGCAAAAGAGACCAAGCTTAAAAAAAAAAAGAAAAAATAAGTACAGGCGTTGATTCATTCAACTGACTGAAACAACCAAAAGATATTGTCAGGTATTATGAAAATTACAATGTGAACATGCTTTCATCACCTCCAATCACATATTCAATGCAGCCTCTGGAGAGATACCAATAGCAAACTGATGTAATTTGAATAAATCTGTCATTAGTGGAAATTTGATATGGTTGCCAAGCTTACCAAATTTACCTAAATCATATATGGTCTATCTTTAATACACACCACACCACACTCTGTCATGTGCAATAGCCACTGACAAGACATAATGACTATCATGACAGACTGGTTACCAAGCATGAAAAATCTAAGGTCAATGTGTCAATTTTACCATGCAGGAATTAATGTGGATATAGAGATAGAAATGTACACTTACTTGCAGTACATAGCTGTAGGCAAATGTGTGTATGTGTGTGGTGTGTGTGTAAATGGCTGAGCCAGGTCTGTAAAGAATATAGTATTTCTAGATATTAGTTATTGAAAATTTATAAATCAGTACATTTAAAAATTTTTAATTTATAAATTATTCAGCAATGGATCCAAATTTATGGGATATTGTGAAATTGTGAATGATCTCCTGCATCCGGAAAATTTTAGACATTACAAGGCTGAATTTATTTTTCATTGAGCTAAATGCAAATTATGTTAATGGGTCATAAACTGCATCATGTCTGTA